>NC_053022.1:126574851-126842313 GCF_003073215.2 Triticum urartu
AACTCAACCATAGCATTAAGGTATATTGGTCCCCCTTCAATCCCGTATGCATCAATTTGTATGCTAGGTTGAAGCTTCTGTCACTCTTGCCCTCAAATACATAGTCCTATCAACATACAACTAACCCTAGGGTGTGATCCACGCACGCAATCATATGATGGGCACCAAAGGACAGAAACATAACCACAAGCAAATTAAATCAATCATAGCAATTCGTCAACCACCGATAGGACAACGAAAATCTACTCAGACATCATAGGATGGCAACACATCATTGGATAATAATATGAAGCATAAAGCACCATGTTCAAGTAGAGGGTACAGCGGGTTGCGGGAGAGTGGACCGCTGTAGATAGAGGGGGGAAGGTAATGGAGATGTTGGTGAAGATGGCGGAGGTGTTGGTGTAGATCGCGGTGATGATGATGGCCCCCGGTGGCACTCCGGTGCCACCGGAAGCGAGGGGGAGAGAGCCCCCCTCCTTCTTCTTCTTCCTTGACCTCCTCCCTAGATGGGAGAAGGGTTTCCCCTCTGGTCCATGGCCTCCATGGCAAGGGAGGGGTGAGAGCCCCTCCGAGATTGGATCTATCTCTTTGTCTCTCTCTGTTTGTGCGTTCTCCCCTGGCTCTGTTTCACCGTTTCGTGTATATATGGAGATCCGTAACTCCGATTGGCTTGAAACCTTCACCATGATTTTTTCCCGAAAATTAGCTTTCTTGCGGCAAAAGAAGAGCGTCAACCACCTTACGAGTGGCTCATGAGGGTTGGGGGCGCGCCCAGGAGGGCAGGCGCCCCCCTGCCTTGTGACCACCTCAGGCACCGTCTCGTGTGGCTTTTTCTTTCGGAATTTTCCAAATATTTCAAAAAGTATCTCTGTACATTTTATCTCGTTTGGACTCCGTTTGATATGGATATTCTGCGAAACCAAAAACATGCAACAGACATGAACTGGCACTGGGCACTGGATCAATATGTTAGTCCCAAAAATAGTATAAAAAGTTGCCAAAAGTATATGAAAGTTGTAGAATATTGGCATGGAACAATCAAAAATTATAGATACGGCAGAGACATATCAGCCGCCCCTTCAACATATATAAGGAGGGGCGGGGCACCCCAAGAGGGACAAGTTGGACAAGTTTTCACTAGTTAGGTTTAGAGAGACAAGTCAATAGCTCTCGAGATAGAGCACCCTTGTAATTATGATGATCATCTTCAATATCAATGGAGCAGGATGTAGGATTTTATCTCCACTGTGAGGGGTCGAACCTGGGTAAAAACCTCATTTCTCTCGTCCTACTCAACCCCTCTCAAGCTACCACATAGATGTGTTGGACTCACGACTAAGTCCTGACACTAAGGACATCTGCCGTGACAAATCCACGACAAGCACCATGCCCTCTCAAACCCTAGTTCATCTATTGTATCTGATCTTTGTCTCAAAACCTTAGATTGGTACCTGTGGGTTGCTAGTAGTGTTGATTACTCCTTGTAGTTGATGCTAGTTGGTTTATTCGGTGGAAGATTATATGTTCAGATCCTTTATGCACATTAATACCCCTCTGATTATGAACATGAATATGATTTGTGAGTAGTTACGTTTGTTATTGAGGACATGGGAGAAGTCTTGTTACAAGTAGTCATGTGAATTTGGTATTCGTTCGATATTTTGATGAGATGTATGTTGTCATTCCTCTAGTGGTGTTATGTGAATGTCGACTACATGACACTTCACCATTGTTTGGGCCTAGGGGAAGGCATTGGGAAGTAATAAGTAGATGATGGGTTGCTAGAGTGACAGAAGCTTAAACCCTAGTTTATGCTTTGCTTCGTAAGGGGTTGATTTGGATCCATATGTTTCATGCTATGGTTAGGTTTACCTTAATTCTTCTTTACTAGTTGTAGATGCTTGCGAGGGGGGTTAATCATAAGTGGGATGCTTGTCCAAGGAAGGGCAATACCCAAGCACCGGTCCACCCACATATCAAATTATCAAAGTAACGAACGTGAATCATATGAGCATGATGAAAACTAGCTTGACGATAATTCCCATGTGTCCTCGGGAGCGCTTTCCTTTATATAAGAGTTTGCTCAGGCTTGTCCTTTGCAACAAAAAGGATTGGGCCACCTTGCTACACCTTGTTTACTTTTGTTACTTGTTACCCATTAAGAATTACCTTATCACAAAACTATCTGTTACCGATAACTTCAGTGCTTGCAGAGAATACCTTACTGAAAACTGCTTGTCATTTCCTTCTGCTCCTCGTTGGGTTCGACACTCTTACTTATCGGAAGGACTACGATAGATCCCCTATACTTATGGGTCATCAAGGCGACTTACGAGGTGGGCTGGATGGAGGCCCAAGGCCAGAAGACAGTGCATGGCTCGAAAGTGTAAGCCGCCCGATAGAGACTTGCCAAAGAAGGCAAGGCGACTTAGATCCAGGATCGGTTACGAAGTATAAGCCCAACCTGGACTGTTGTAAGCCCAGGGCCTCGACCTGTGCATATAAAGGCGAGTCCCTGCGGCGGGTAAACTTAGGTTGCAATCAATTGATAGATAGGTCAAGCGAATCCGCTCCCTTGTAGTCGATACTTAAGCAATAGTAAAAAGAGCAGGAGTAGGATTTTACCTCCACCATGAGGGGCTGAACCTAGGTAAACTCGTGTCTCTCGTCCTGCTCAATCCCTTCAAGCTAGTCACCGTTGCGATGGCCTCACACCTAAGTCCTTTCACTAGGGCATCTGCCGTGGTAACCCCATGACAGTTGGCACCCATCATGGGGCCAGCGCACGGTGGTTTTGAGTTCTTGAAGGGCTCTTTCCCAGGGATCGAGGGGTACACCATCGGCAGGATGACTAAGAGTCGCCACGGCAAGCTCTACATTGACAACGCTGGCTGGGGCCCCGAGGCCGACTCAATCGAGTACGGGTACCGGGTCCCCTTCGGCGGAATCCACGTCTTCATCGGCAAAGTCGGTGGATCAGAGCCAGAGTCGGATATCTGCATCGACATCGCCAAGTCGGCTGGGCGCACGCAACCCGCTCGGGTCCAAGCCGGGCGGAGGCATGCTTTCGTGGGCTTCACGCAAGGGATGGAACTTGCAAAAGATTATGCATCTAGGGGAGAGACTCTCATCTACTCAGGTGATGAGTCCTCAACTGGAGAGACAGAGTCAATGTATCAACTTCAAGATGGCTGGCTTGGGGGCTATTCTGATGGCCACAGTATTCTGAACCCCTATGAGCCGCCGTGTCGGGTTGCTATCTTCATGGCTGGCATAGGGACGGATCTTAATTCTTCGATGGCGGCTACAACAGCCTCTGACCCGGCTGTGACAAGAGCTGGTGGATCCTGGCCAAGCAGGCTATTGACTCAAGTACTACTGGATCTCATGGGTACCTTGACAGCTTTGTTGGCAACAGAGGTCACTGCGGCAAATCAGGCAGAGCGTAACGCGGAGGTTGCAAAGATCCATGAGGAGATAACCAAGGCCCAAGAGGATATCGTGGCTGAGAACAATCAAATAGATGCATTGAAGGCTCAGATTGATGTAGAGGCAGAGCATGTCAAGGCGGAGGCCCGGGCGCGCCCTAGTGGGTTGTGCCCACCTCGGGTGCCCCCGGACCGCCTCTTTACTCTATAAATACCCCAGTATTACAGAAACCCTAGGGGAGTCGACAAAAATCAATTCCAGCAGCCGCAAGTTCCAGAAACACCAGATCCAATCTAGACACCATCATGGAGGGGTTCATCATGTCCATGGGTGCCTCTCCGATGATGCGTGAGTAGTCTTTTGTAGACCTACGGGTCCGTAGTTAGTAGCTAGATGGCTTCCTCTCTCTCGTTTCATTCTCAATACAATGGTCTCTTAGAGATCCATATGATGCAATTCTTTTGCGGTGTGTTTGTTGGGATCCGATGAACTTTGAGTTTATGATCAGATCTATCTCTTTTTATCCATGAAAGTTATTTGAGTCTTCTTTGATCTCTTATATGCATGATTGCTTATAGCCTCGTATTTCTTCTCCGATATTTGGGTTTTGTTTGGCCAACTTGATATATTTATTTTGCAATGGGAAGAGGTGCTTTGTGATGGGTTCGATCTTACGGTGCTTGATCCCAGTGACAGAAGGGGAACCGACACGTATGTATCGTTGCCATTATGGATAAAAAATGGGGTCTATATCTACATAAATAGATCTTGTCTACATCATGTCATCATTCTTATTGCATTACTCCGTTTCTCCATGAACTTAATACACTAGATGCATGCTGGATAGCGGTCGATGTGTGGAGTAATAGTAGTAGATGCAGGCATGAGTTGGTCTACTAATCTTGGATGTGATGCCTATATAATTATCATTGTATGGATACCATCATGATTATTTGAAGTTCTATCAATTGCCCAACAGTAATTTGTTCAACCACTGTTTGCTATTTTTCTCAAGAGAAGCCACTAGTGAAACCTACGGCTGTCGGGTCTCTTCTTTAATATATTTGCCTTTGCGATCTATTTTCCTTTGCTTTTATTTGCAGATCTATTAAACAAAAAAACAAAAAAAATACCTTGTTGCAATTTATTTTATCCGAGATCTATTTATCCCATCTATCATATTTTTATCACGTCCATTTGCCAATTTCTGGCGCCGTTGCCCGAAAGGGATTGACAACCCCTTTTACATGTCGGCATGCGAGTATTTGTTATTTATGTGCTGGTATTGTTTACGTAGTGTTGCTTGGTTCTCCTACTGGTTCGACAACCTTGGTCTCATCACTGAGGGAAATACCTATCGTCGCTGTGTTGCATCATCCCTTCCTCTTTGGGGAAATATCGATGTAGTCTAGCAGACATCACATTTGCCCAAAGATTTCAAGGGTCCCCGTAAGATACCTAATTATACAGCGGACCTCCCTCCAGAAGCTTGGATTGAGATTTATGATCTAGCTATGGAGATGTTAGACGTCAGTGATGCTATTTGTGCAATGGGCGTCGCGAGGAAGAAGAAGAAGTGGAGGCGACGGGGTGGAAAGTGGAGAAGGCAGGCCCCCCGTGCCTATTTATAAGGAAAAGGAGGGTACAATAACATGCATGTGAAAAAATCGAGGAGGCATAATAACTTCTACAACAAAAAGGGCACCTCGATTATCGGAATGGTGGATTAATGCAAATGATCAGCTGTGATGTCATAAGGATTTTCCTAAATTTACGAAGATTATGTCATCCTTTTGTATGGCGGGTTATGAAGATATGTTCGAGGTTAAACATTTAGAAGAACCAAAGAAGACTCGCCAACCAGAGGCATTGAAGATTGAGATGAACAGGTTCAAATCAGTCTGGGGCCTAATGTTGGGGATATGACCCCACGGTGTAACCCGCCCTAGAAGGGCCGGGTTAGGTTGTTGATGACTTAAAACAATGAAGCCTTAGACAGGCCCAAGAGACCAAGACATGGAGCCAGGGAGGTGACTTATGAGGTGGGCTGGGTGGAGGCCCAAGGCCAGAAGACGGCCCGTGACCCGGAAGTGTAAGCCGCCCGATGGCAGCTTGCAAAAGAAGGCAATGCGACTTAGAGCCAGGATCGGTTACGAAGTATAAGCCCGACCCAGACTCTTGTAAGCTCAGGGCCTCGACCTCTGTATATAAAGGCGAGTCCCCGCGGCAGGTAAACTTAGGTCGCAATCAATCGATAGCTAGGTCAAGCGAATCCGCTCCCTTGTAATCGATACTCAAGCAATAGTAACAAGAGCATGAGTAGGCTTTTACCTCCACCGTGAGGGGCCGAACCTGGGTAAACTCGTGTCTCTCGTCCCGCTCAACCCCTTCAAGCTAGTCACCATTGTAATGGCCTCGCACCTAAGTCCTTTCACTAGGGGATCTGCCGCGTTAACCCCATGACACCCCCTATACAGGAGATCCTTTTTAATCAAGAAGAGATAAGGAGATTGCAATCTCCGAATTGTGCTGCTTACAATGAAAATCTAAGGAAAGATGCTCCTCCATCCGTTTTGATTGATAAAATTTCTAAAATCAATGACAATTTTGCAATACAAAATAATGGGCTAGGACGTGTTGTTAAAGAAAGACTTAGAAATCATAATCAAAGGAACGTATATAATGAAGAGATAGTTATCACATATAAAGGGCCAAAGGAGGAACCTCCTCCTCCCAAACTTGATCTCATAGATCCTCACCCAATTAAATTTAGCCCTTTTGATTATTTTTCTTGCCACAAAAGAAATTTGCTGCTGAAAGGAGGAAGTATGAGATGAGCATGGATGATCACACTCATTTTTAATACAATACCTAGATCTATGCAATATGCCTAGCTAGGGGCGTTAAACAATAGTGCTTGTTGGGAGGCAACCCAATTTTATTTTTATGTTTGTACTATTTTTTTTCAATAAATATGCAATTACAATTCTTTTATGATTGTGTTTTAGTGTTTTAATAGTGTTTGTGCCAAGTAAGACCTTTGGGGTGATTTGGAAGATTGTTGATTTGATTATGTGAAAAAACATAAACTTTTGCGCTCAGTTCTCGAATTTTGTAAATTCACAGAAACGTGGTCTTGATCTGAAGTTTTTACACAGGATTGATATACAAATTTCTCACGCTTTCCTAATTTTTCTTAATTTTTGGAGTTATATAAGTTTGGCTAAAGTCCAGATTGCTACATATTGTTCTGTTTTTGATAGATTATGTTTTCATTGTGTTGTTTGCTTATTTTGATGAATCTATGGGCAGTATCGGGGGCTATGAAGCATGGAGAAGTTAGAATACAGTATATATAACACAAAAATAAAATTGGAATGAGTTTGAAACAATACCTAAAAGTGGTTATTTGCTTTATTTCAATAAAGGAATAAAGACTAGCAAGAGCCTAAGCTTGGGCATTCCCAAGGCACCCCAAGGTAATATTCAAGGATAACCGAGCATCTAAGCTTAGGGATGCCCCAGATGGCATCCCCTCTTTTGTCTACAATCTATCGATAATCACCTAAGGCTAAATTTTTATTCACCACATGATATGTGTTTTGCTTGGAGCGTCTTGTATTATATTAGTCTCTGCTTTATTTGCTTTTTAGTTTGCCTCAATCATCCTTGCTGTGCACACCTTTTGAGAGGGACACACATTAATTGTGAATTTGTTAGAATACTCTATGTGCTTCACTTATACTTTCTGAGATAGGTAGTTGCTCCAGTGCTTCACTTATATCTTTATAAAGCACGGCGGTGGTTTTACTTTGAAGAAATTGACAAACTCTCATGCTTCACTTATATTATTTTGACAGTCTTATAAATAGTATGGCAATTTGTTTGGGTTATGAATTTACTCCTAATATGATGGGTATCCAAGAGGGATATAATAAAAACTTTCATGAAGATCATTGAATATATGAGATGTTTGATTCCTTGCATTTGTTTGGAAATATAGAGATGGTGATATTAGATTTATTCTAGTGAGTAATTGTGGTTTAGTAAGAATATATGTGTTAAGGTTTATGATTCCCGAAGCATGCACGTATGGTCTCTCGTTATGCGATGAAGCTGGAGCATGATTCGTTTTTTATTGTCTTCCTTATGAGTGGCAGTCGGGGACGAGTGATGGCCTTTTCCTACCAATCTACCCCCCTAGGAGAATGTGTAGTAGTACTTTGCTTGAAGGGATAATAAACTTCTGCAATAAGTATGTGAGTTCTTTATGACTAATGTCGAGTCCATGGATTATACGCACACTCTCCCTTCCACCATTGCTAGCCTCTTCAGTACCGTGCATTGCTCTTTCTCACCTTGAGAGTTGGTGAAAACTTCGCCGGTGCATCCAAATCCCGTGATATGACACGCTCTTTCACACATAAGCCACCTTATATCTTCCTCAAAACAGCCACCATACCTACCTGTTATGACATTTCCATAGCCATTTCAAGAAATATTGCCGTGCAACTTCCACCGTTCCGTTTCATCATGACACATACCATCATTGTCATATTTCTTTGCATGATCATATAGAGTCATATATTTTTTCTAGTATCGAGTTGTAATTCTTGAGTTGTAAGTAAATAAAAGTGTGATGATCATCATTATTAGAGCATTTTCCATGTGAGGAAAGGATGATGGCGACTATGGTTCCCCCACAAGTCGGGATGAGAATGCGGACTTAAATAAATAAAAAGAGGCCAAAGAGCCCATAAAAAGGAAAAAAGAAAAGGAGAAAAAGGAGAAAAGAAAGAAAAAAGGCAAAAAAGAAGAAAAAAATGAGAGAAAAAGAGAGAAGGGACAATGTTACTACCCTTTTCCACACTTGTGCTCCAAAGTAGCACCATGTTCTTCATGATAGAGAGTCTCCTATTTTATCACTTTCATATATTACTAGTGGGAATTTTTCATTATAGAACTTGGCTTCTATATTCCAAGGATGGGCTTCCTCGAATGCCCTAGGTCTTCGTGAGCAAGCTAGTTGGATGCATGCCCACTTAGTATTTTTGAGCTTTCATACACTTATAGCTCTAGTGCATCCGTTGCATGGAAATCCCAACTCCTTGCATTGACATCAATTGATGGGCATCTCCATAGCTTGTTGATTAGCCTCGTCAATGTGAGACTTTCTCTTTTTTTTGTCCTCTCCACACAACCTCCACCATCATATTCCATTCCACCCATAGTGTTATATCCATGTCTCACGTTCATGTATTGCGTGAGAGCTGAAAAAGCTTAAGAGCGTAAAAAGTATGAACCAATTGCTCTGCTTGTCATCGGGGATGTGCATGACAAATACTTTGTTTTATGAAGATAGAGCATCACAAGATTATATGATTTTATAGGGATAACTTTCTTTAGCCATGATATTTTGAGAAGACATGATTGCTTGTTAGTATGTTTGAACTATTATTGTTTTTATGTCAATTTTATACTTTTATTTTGAATCTTACAGATCTGGATATTCATGCCACATAAAGAAAGATTACAAGATAAACATGTTAGGTAGCACTCCATATCAAAAATTCTGTTTTTATCATTTAGCTACTCGAGGACGAGCAGGAGTTAAGCTTTGGGGATGCTTGATACGTCTCCAACGTATCTATAATTTTTTATTGTTCCATGCTATTATATTATCCATCTTGGATAATATAATATGCATTTTTATTCTATTTTATATCATTTTTTGGGACTAAACTATTAACTCAGTGCCTGATAACCCACAAGTATAGGGGATCGTAAAAGTTTTCGAGGGTAGAGTATTGAACCCAGATTTATTGATTCGACACAATGGGAGCCAAAGAATATTCTCAAGTATTAGTAGATGAGTTGTCAATTCAACCACACCTGAAAGACTTAATATCTACAACAAAGTATTTAGTAGCAAAGTAGTATGGAAGTAACGGTAACAGTGGCAAAAGTAACAGTAGCAGTTTTGTAGTGATTGTAACAGTAGCAACGACAAAGTAACTTAGCAAAGATCAATATGTGAAAAGCTCGTAGGCAATGGATCGGTAATGATAATTGTGTCGGATGATATTCATCATGTAACAGTTATTACCTAGGGTGACACAAAACTAGCTCCAATTCTTCAATATAATGTAGCCATGTATTTCGTATATAGTCATACGTGCTTATGGAAAAAACTTGCATGACATCTTTTGTCCTACCCTCCCGTGGCAGTGGGGTCCTAATGGAAACTAAGGGATATTAAGGCCTCCTTTTAATAGAGAACCGGAACAAAGCATTAGCATTTAGTGAATACATGAACTCCTCAAACTACGTTAATCACCGAAAAGAATCCCAATTATTGTCACATTGGGGTATGCGGACCATAACTCGTAATAGGTGTCTACAACTTGCAAGATAGGATCAAGAACACAAATACATTCATGAAAACATAATAGGTTCATATCTGAAACCAGGGCACTCGGGCCCTAGTGACAAGCATTAAGCATAGCAAAGTCATCGCAACATCAATCTCAGAACATAGTGGATACTAGGGATCAAACCTAACAAAACTAACTCGATTACATGATAAATCTTGTCCAACCCATCACCGTCCAGCAAGCGTACGACGGAATTACTCATGCACGACTGTGAGCATCATGAAATTGGTGATGGAGGAAGGTTGGTGATGATGATGGCGACGAATCCCCCTCTCTGGAGCCTCAAACGGACTCCAGATCAGGCCTCCCAGTGAAGAACAGGAGGCCGCAGCGGCTCCGTGCCGTAAAACGCGATGAATCCTTCTCCCTGATTTTTTTCTCCCCGAATAGGGTTATATAGAGTTGGAGTTGAGGTCGAAGGAGGTCCAGGGTGCCGACAAGCCCTCCAGGCACGCCCCGGGAGGGGGGCGCCCCCCAGGCTTGTGGCCTCTGGGTGGACCCCCTCTGGTTATTTTTTCGCTAATATTTTTTATATACTCCAAAAATATTCTTCGTCAATTTTTAGTTCAATTCGAGAACATTTATTTCTGCACAAAAATAACACCATGGCAATTCTGCTGAAAACAGCGTCAGCCCAGGTTATTTCCATTCAAATCATGCAAGCTAGAGTCCAAAACAAGGACAAAAGAGTTTGAAAAAGTAGATACGATGGAGACGTATCAGTGCCCAGTGCCAGTTGTTGTTTTCTCCTTGTTTTTGTCTTCTACAGAAAATCAATACCAAATGGATTCCAAACGGAACGTAACTTTTTGACATTTTTTCTTGGACCAGAAGACGCCTAGGAAGCTTCGGGAGGAGGCCAGAAGATCCACGGATTGGCGACAAGCTCGGGAGGCGCGCCCTAGGGGGGGCGCCCACAGGCTTGTGGACCCCCCGTGGCTCCTCCAACTCTAATCTCAGCTCCATAAATACCCAAATATTCCCCGTATACCAGGGGGCACACCAAAAATACTTTTCCGTCGCCGCACGTTTCTGTCCTCGTGAGATCCCATCTGGAGACCTGTTCCGGTACTCTTCCGGAGGGGGTTCGATCATGGAGGGCCTCTACATCAACCTTGCTGCCCTTTCGATGATGTGTGAGTAGTTTACCACAGACCTACGGGTTCATATCTAGTAGCTAGATGGCTTCTTCACTCTCTGTGATCTTCAATACAATGTTCTCCTCGATGTTCTTGGATATCTATTCGATGTAATCTTCTTTTGCGGTGCGTTTGTTGAGATCCGATGAATTATGGGTTTATGACCAAATTATCTATGAATATTATTTGAGTCTACTTTGAACTCTTTTATGCATGATTAAGATAGCTTTTTATTTCTCAACGATCTATTGATTTGGTTTGCCCAACTAGATTGATTTTTCTTGCAATGGGAGAAGTAATTTGTATTGGGTTCAATCTTGCGGTGCTCAATCCTAGTAACAGAAAAGGACATGGCAAGTATAATATTATTGGCATTAAGGATAAAAATGCGGGGTTTATTCATATTGATTAGATCTATCCCTCTACACCATATCATCTTGCTTAAGGCGTTACTCCATTCTCGTTAACTTAATACACTAGACGCATGCTGGATAACGGTCGATGTGTGGAGTAATAATAGTAGATGCAGGCAAGAGTCGGTCTACTTGGCACAGATGTGATGCCTATATTCATGATCATTGTCTTAGATATCGTCATAATTGTTCGCTTTTCTATCAATTGCTCAATAGTAATTTGTTCACCCACCGCATGCGTTCCTTCAAGAGAGAAGCCTCTAGTGAAATGGCCCCCGGGTATATTCTTATCCTACTATTTTTAGATCTATAAAACCAAAAACCCAAAAATACCTTGTTGCAATTTATTTACCTTTACTTTGTTTTCCATTTTTATTTATCTTTTATACCTATCTCTATCTGATCTCATCCTTGCAAGTAACCGTGAAGAGATTGACAACCCCTTTATCGCGTTGGGTGCAAGTATTTGTTTGTTTGTGCAGGTGCTATTATTGGAGACTTGTGTGTTCCTTCTACTGGATTGATACCTTGGTTCTTAACTAAGGGAAATACCTGTCTTTACTTTTCTGCATCATCCTTTCCTCTTTAGGAGAAATACCGACGCAAGCTCAAGAAGTAGCAGGCTCTTTTGTGACCCAAAACCCTGCTTGCCCGGGAGGGACCCTGTTAGGATGACATAACGGCTATGGGCTGATCTAGGTCGGCCTGATCGCCCCTAGCGTCTCGTGGATTTGCTGCCCTCCAACCTTGAAGAACGAGGAAGAACGAGAGGCAAGATACAAAGGAGAGGGATAAAAAGTATATGAACACCAAATGCAAATAGTAGTATATTTGTTTGTTCGATTGTGTGTTGTTCAATCCTCCGTCATCTCTCATCTATTTATTTATGAGGCATCTGGACTTCTCATACAAGAAAAGGACTTCAAATCCCGTCCAAATCTTTCAAAATTAACCAAACTCGTATATAGACAAGTGTTAGACAACAATTTGGTTTTTGGGACCCACATGCAACAAACCACGTGGGATGCAGATGGGCCCAAAAGTAGATTTAACCGTATCGGCGAGACGAACAACTTTCATGTTAAACGTTCGTCGATTCGAGGCCATTTTCAGGGCTGAATCGCTTGCGACAAACAGACAATCAGTGGGACTACTCATCATGCATCAGCCCTATGGGTGTATGATGTTGCTCGTAGTAGGGTCGCACTGCGCGGACTTTAAGTTTTGCATACGACCATGAATTAAGATGATTTTTGTATCAAAATTGATCATTCGACAAGATGAAGACAATCAATGTAGAACATTTTCTCATATGAGGCTTTCTAGAAGGCGTAATCGGCTGAACATTACTCTAAATACTAAATCTTTGTACTTGGTGCATAACTTCGGCTCTCGATATGAGCTCGAATGCCGATGACCAAACTTCAAAGATTTTCATGTCGGCAATATGAAACTTTTTCATGTACGTCATTTTTCATTTGAGGCAATCTTAATCACATTTTCTGTCGTCCAAAAACAGGTGTCAACATGTGCAACAATACTCTAGAAATTGACCATTTTCTCCGTGCTGAGGGGCCAGGACCATGGTAGATGTGTGAAAGAGCAGGCAGTGGCCTGCACCCATGGGCATCTGCACCCACTTATTAAAAAATGCACTTCAAGCACATTTTCAAAAGTAAAAAAATCAAAAAAACAATTCATGCATATATGTTCGCAAATGTGTGTACGCGACACAAAAGTTTTCTGAAAAAATGTCATTTTGTTTTGTCTTTGTAAAAAAGACAAATTTCAGTGCTTCTAAATAGCGTTTCACGACATAATGTTTTATCTTTTTTGCACACGCCACAAAAAAAGTTATTTTCCCGTGTAACTTTATGCACACACATGAAACATGAAGACGTATCCGTGCAACCATTTTCAGATTTTTTTAGCATTTAGAAATATGTTTTTTGAAGTGGGTTCATATGTATCCGGGTTTATCGATGCACTTCGAATATATAGCAGCAATTTTTATTTTATGTTCAAACAAATCCCAAATTTTTTGAAGCGTTTCTAATAGCAATATTGGAAATCTTTTTCTCTTTGGGATTTATATTTGGTTGGAAACAATTCTAGTGGATGGAAGCAAGATAACGATATTTCTGAAATAAGTATTGTTTTTCTCTTTGATGGAAGCAAATTGATATTACTATTATGCACCATGCTGCCGGACATCGTGTGTAACGGCCTGATTGACAGTATCATGCGTAAATCATACAGAGAACGTCGTGCGTATAGGAACGTTCCTAGTTGATGGATGCAAGATAGCAATGCTTTTCAAACAAAATATCTCATTATATAGAATATAATTTTCTATTAAATTGAAGCAAAACTTTCATTCATCAGTCACCACAGTAGCAAATTCTTTGGTGAACCAAACACAATATTACCCCCTCTGTTCTAGAATATAAAGTACGCACACTTTTTGAGTTTTAAATTTGACCATAAATCTATATCTATATCTATACCTACTACTAAAGCAAGATAATATTTTTGATTTCGTCCCACTTTAATGATTTTATATTTAATATATACTTCCTTTGTTCTATAATATAAGAATGTTTCTAACACTATATTAGTGTCAAAAATGTTCTTATATTATGGGACGAAGGGAGTATAAACGAGGTGCTACTAAATCGGGGAGCTCATGAGAATGCTCCATCTACCTGATCTTCGAAAATCAAACCAAGCCGGCCGACCTCAGGGCAAGGCGCGGGCAACTTGGGCTTTGGCCCAACAATGTTCTCTTTTTTTGGGGCAAAAAGAGATTGCAGGTATGAAGTCGGGAGCTCCTAACCGGCGCTCTCAGCGCCGTTTTCTCGTATCGGCGCCTGAAGCCGATCCGACTGGGCCGACCCAGCAACAATCTACAGGGGCGCGAAAAAAGCAAAAAAGAAAAAAAAAACAACCTAAACTTGTTCTCAGCAAGAATCAAACTCTCGGCGTTAGAACAGCGAACAAGAATGCTAACCACCTGAGCTTCTTTGCGCTACTGACCAAATACAGGCAAAGGACTTTAAGTACACTACTATAGCGCTTTGATTTTTATTTTTTTCCAAAACATTTGGGAAAAAGTCCATAAATTACAGAACAGTTCATTTGTTTTGAAACAAATTAATCGATTTTGAAAAAACGTTCATGATTTTGAGAAAAAATTCTATCAATTTTGAAATAGGTTCACCATTTGAAAAAATAGTTCACGAATCTGGAGAAAAGTTCACAGATTTGAAAAACGTTCATCAAAATTCAAAAAAGGTTCATCGATTTTGAATAAAGTTCATCAATTTTAAAAAAAAGTTCATCGATTTTGAAAAAAAGTTCATCGACATTGAAAAAAGTTCATTGAAATTCGAAAATAGTTCATCAAATTTGAAAAATAGTTCATCGAATTTAAAAAAAATTCATCAAAATTTTAAAGAAGTTTATGAATTTTAAAAAAAGTTCATCGATTTGAACAAAATGTTCATGTACTTGCGAACCAATTCATCGGACCAAGACAAAGAAGAAAAGAGAACGAAAAAATGGGAGGAGAACGAATAATAGATGGAAATATTAAAAGATAACTAGATCCCTCCCGGCGGCCGTGTGGTTACACTGGCGTTCTTTGACGGGAGAGGTACTTGGTTTGAATCCTAGCAGCGCCTTTTTTTGCGGATTAAGCACAAATGAAGACACGTTAGATGGGCCGGCCCACCCTGACGCGGGGGTGTGCGCCCGTTTACGCCCATGCCTGTAACGGACGCAATGGGCGCTGTTTAGGGAATGCCCGAAGACTTGAACCGGCGACCTTCTGTTTCGTACCTGGCCAAGTCCACCAATACGGCAATGCTCTGGTCTTTGGAAAAGAGGGCCGATTCACCGTTTTGATCGTACCACCTCCAACTTTAACATTCAATCATCCTAATTTAAATATGTCTTCAAGTTTCTTTGATATCAATACTAGCACATATGCCCGTGCGTTGCAATGAAAAAAATTGATATTTTGTGCAAGCATAATGTCTCACTGCCTATATATGACAAAAAATATATATATATTTAGAAACTACCTCCATGTAGAAATCTAGTGATATATTTTTCATGACATATAACACATATTTAATTCCTCAAATTAATGACCTAGAAGTACACGAATGACTCATACACCGAGACGGAGGTAGTACCTCAAATCCTTCATGTAGAATTTATTAAGACCACAATATTTCTTTTAGTTATTCCACCGATTTATCCATAATTCTTTCTTTAATTAGCCACATCCATTTAAATATTCTATTGAGGCCCACAATCCTTTCTTTATTAGCTCATTCGCTTAATTAGCTCACCCTAAACATGATGACCGCCACTTGTATGTTTAGAGTGAATTGGGATTAGTAAATAGAAAGGCACATAGGTCTTGTGTTCAATTCCCACAATGTTGATTTATTTAGACCCAATTATTTTTCACGGTCTTTATGAAAGCCCATAAAAAGCACATCAACATACAAGTATCTGGCCCAGATCGCTTAACGTGTGTAAACCAAACGAAAAGGACTAAACCAAACCAAGAATACCTATTCCCTTTAATAGTAGGTATAGATATAGATATAAAATAAGGAGAGCTTGCAGAGCAGGGTTTCAAACAGCCCGAGAGAGAAATAAGGAAGGAAGATAATGAATCCTTCCATGCCATGATTGAGACCCTGGGAAGGAAAGGAATTAAATGCTAAATGCCCAAGATGAGAGAGGAAAATAAATTAGAGCCTTGCATGGCGCAATGAATGAGCCCGGAAGGAAAGGAATCCGCAAATTAATGCACAAATTAGCTCGTTCATTATATTTGATTAATTGATGTTCAATAGGTATGGTAATGTAGGTTGTACTAGCTCTATTTTTTCTGAAATTCCAATTATACCAATGTATTTTGTTAGAATAAAATATGTAAAACAATATCCTACTTAAGTATATTTAGATGTTTTTTTAGATCACTTTTTTTATCAACTTAGGATATATTTTTATCAACTTAAAATCATGGGGAAAATCATGCCCTAAAATCATGGGAAAATATTTATGCATTAATAGACAAGACCTGAGTTAACCAAGTGAGCTAGCACATGTTCCTTAACAGACAAGATGCCTTTCTATACATTACTAAAGGCTGCTTGCATGGCCTCTTTTAATCAAATCGTTAGGCCTATTTGAGCATCAAATAATACTGTAGTTGTTAGGCTTTTCTGTGTCGCGAGCCACATGAGAAAAACATAATCACCAGTCCAGTAGACTAAAAAAATGATATTTCATGTGAAATAAACCCAACTTCCTCCTTTAAGACAATTCCCACCCGTTTATATAGGTTAGCAAGTTGGCTGTAATACCAATAAGACACTTAGAAAATGGGAAGGTGACAATAGACGAGAGGGTGATTAAACTCCTGATGAAATCAAGGATTGATTTGGGACTTGGTGCACGCAGCAAAGAGGGACGCGTGGGCTAAAAGAATTAACTTTCTAGGAAGGATTGTGTGTGTAGGCTGGAAGGAACATACAAGGAAGGAAATATGGATGTGTGTGGTTGTGTGTCCATGTCATGCGCCGAGGATTACTCCCTCCATTTCAAAATATAGTGCGCCCGTGGTTTCCGAGGTCCAACTTTGACTATAAATTTAACCAACGAGACCAATTGCGGCAGGAGAAAAAATTGTATAATTGAAAATTTCTTTCGAATACGAATTCATTGATATAATTTTTGCTCCCGCCGCAATCGGTCTTGATAATTAAATTTGCAGTCAAAGTTGAAGCACGGGGATAGAGGAAGCATTACATTGTGGAATGGAGGGAGTACTTTTTCTTTCTAAACATTGGTGACTCTCTGCCGCCTGTCATTATTCGGATGTCGTGTTACTGGTAGGCATTTTGGTGTAGCGACATCGACCAAAATGCTAGCCAATTTATTTTACCCATTACAACACACGGGCATATGTCCTAATTTAACTAATAAAATGTGAGTTATGTGTAATAAAAATTATAGCACTGTATTCGAAAGAAGTTTTCAAAACTATAATTTAATTAGTACTAATATGATTTACTATGTATTATTGGTCTAATTGATAGTCATAGTTAAAACATGAAAAGCGCATGCACCTTATACACTCAGAATGAAGGGACTATAAAAAGAATGCAAAATGTTGTGCGATGTAACAAACGAACGTGGACGCAGATATGTTGCATCGGAAGCAAATTTGAAAAAAGGAATGCAAAATGTTGTGCGATGTAACAAACGAACGTGGACGCAGATATATGTTGCATCGGAAGCAAATTTGAGCAAAAATTGGTTAGAAGATTTGTCCTACAAATTCGTAAGTTTTTTTAAAACATCTGTACATACACAAGCGCTCATATACACGCGCATACACTTATCTCTATGAACGTAGATACGCACCCCTTATCCTTATGAACACTTCCAAAAAATTAAGTCGGCATATCATCTTAAGATTTATGAAGTCGCTGTAGGCGACTCATCGTCGACAGAAACGTCTCCTCCCACTAAATGTGCATCACCGGAAATCATGAAATAAATCCAGAAATAAATGCGAGCATCAGGATTCGATCCCTATCGGTTGGGAATACCACAGTCCCTCTAATCATCCAGCCAAGCACTGAAGATATTGTACTACTTTATCCGATTCAAATTAATTGACGCATCTGTAGAGCATCTTCAATAAAAATTTATATACAAAAATAACTAACTTTTCCATCTTTGAGGGTCAAAAATACCTCTCCAATAGATGGTGTAGATGCAAAAAAAGAATTACATCTCCAACTCCCAAAGATGTATTCTACAACATTTCACGATGCAAATTTACATCTCCACCTATACAAGATATAGAAACGCAACCACCCGCCAACTACCCAACTGCCGTTTCATTCTCTTCCGTGCTACTAGGTGCCGCCGGCTGAATTGCACCAATTCACTGCCACCACCGCTCGCCTGACGGACGTCGGACCCGCCGCGACTTTGCCCCCGTCCCTCGCCGCCTGCCTCGCCGACTCCGAAGTTCCTCCGCCGTCGGCCGCCACTAAGTTTCACCGCCCGTCGCCGCCCGATTCAGCCTCGCCGCCCCCTTCCCTCTGTCAGCCCCCAACCGTCGCTCGAGCCCCCCCCCCCCCCCCCCCCCCCCCCCGCCCCACGCCGCCGCCCGACCTCGCCCAACAACCTTCTCGCCCCCGCATCGTCCGCCCTGTCACCGCCGCCCGACCTCGCCGCCCCCGCGCCGTCTGCCCCGTCGCCACTGCACGACTTCTTGCCCCCGCGTCGTCCGCCCTGTCGCCCATCTCCGCACGTCGCCGCTCCGACCTAGCCCGACCCCGCCGCCACCCGACCTTACCGCCCCCGCGTAGTCCGCCCCGTCGCCGCCGCCCGACCTCGCCGCCCCCGCGCCGTCTGCCCCGTCGCCACTGCACGACTTCTTGCCCCCGCGTCGTCCGCCCTGTCGCCCATCTCCGCACGTCGCCGCTCCGACCTAGCCCGACCCCGCCGCCACCCGACCTTACCGCCCCCGCGTAGTCCGCCCCGTCGCCGCCGCCCGACCTCGCCGCCCCCGCGCAGTCTGCCCCGTCGCCGCCGCCCCCTCAAATGAAGTAATAGTTGAAATATAGTTTTTACATCTCCATTTGCAACTTCTATTGCAGTAGTTGTTTTACATCTCCGTTTTGCATCGTTTGTTGGAGTTGGCCCTTTTTTGAAGATGCAAAAAGCACTTTTGAAGATGTAAATTTTCACATCTTTTGTTTTACATGTCCAAATTTGCATATTTTATTGGACCAGATGGAGTATGTGATTTACGAAAGTAGTTTAGTCCAAGTTTGCGCACGCAATTGTTTTAGGCAATTGTACAGGCAAATAAACACCCAAATTGGAGCAGGCAAGCACGTTTTAACAGGCCATCAGACACATCCAATTCAGACACATCGGGAAGGTGGGAGTGATCTTTACAAAGAGTACTTCTTGGTTAGTGATTTCTCTTATTTGTCTCTTATCTTTGCTATAAATAAATAAAAAAATTGCTTTATCACTTCGATACAGTGAACTCTCTCTCTTATCTTATCTTTCCCGATGCGGCAATGACTGATTTAATGAGCCATTCATTTTTTCACATTTAAAATTGGTTCATACTTGCACATGTTTGGCTTAATCTTTGATGCAAACCTATGATTTCCTGCTCCTCCATGGATCTGGACACGGACACGCTCGCACGGCTCCTCCCATGCGGCGGCGACCACAACAATGGCGTCATCTTCCTCCTTCCTACGGCGATTGATGGGTGGCACGGTCCCATACGGCCCGACGCCAGCCCGGCGTACCGTGCTTCGACACTCCTCCGTCCTCCGAGGTGTTCGTGCAAGCATGGCCTAGCGAGTTGTTTGGCCTGACGCCGCTCGAGGCTGGCTTAACCCGACCCAAGTCTCAGCAATAGGATCCCAAGTGGGGGAGCTCATGTGGCATTTCCTATACGACGCTTAAGGCGCCATTTACGGTATATTTTGCAAACCGGTGCGCACACCCCCTCCCCCGCGCTGGGCCGGCACATCTACATTTTTCTGGTTTCAAACCCCCAAAAATGCATGCAAGGGGTATGATTCAAACCCGCACCCTCCTCCTCCCGTACTAGCCACGTTATCCACCCACCCGAATGTGATTAGTTACATATTTTCATTCTTTTATTATTTTTATTTTTTCTTTCTTCTCTTTCTTACCATTTTTCTTTATTTTTGCAAATGTGTGAATTTTTTTCAAAATTTGGCGAACTTTTTCAAGTCCATGAAACTTTCTTCAAAATTTGGTGAATTTTTAAAAATTCATGATCTTTTTCATAAATTGATGAATTTTTTTGAATTTGTGGAAAATTCACGAACTTTTTTTCAAATTAGATGAACCTTTTTTCATGTTCGATGATTTTTTTGAAAAATTGATGAACTTTTTTCCAAATCTGATGAACTTTTTTTCATATTCGATGTACTTTTGCCAAACCAAAGATTATTTTAAAACATTTGATGATTTTTTATAAAATCATTGATTTTTTATCAA
Source organism: Triticum urartu (assembly GCF_003073215.2). NCBI lineage: Eukaryota > Viridiplantae > Streptophyta > Magnoliopsida > Poales > Poaceae > Triticum > Triticum urartu. The sequence goes on from NC_053022.1 coordinate 126,595,366, forward strand.
TTTCGTGAACCTTTTTGAAGTTTGTGAACTTTATATTAAATATTTCAACATTTTTTAATTGACAATCTTTTTTGATATTTTGTGCTTTTTTATTTTTCGGATCTTTTTCAACGGTTAACCGATCAATTGGTTAAATGCGGCCGATCAAATGCGATGAAGCAACCTAGAGGGGTGCGGTGAAATGCGATTGATCGATCTTCTACATGGGCTGGCCCCCGAGCGTGGGTGTGTGAGCTCCAGTAGCGGCAACCATCACTTTGAGCCACAACCTTATTTTTTGTTGTTTTATTTTCAAGTTTTCTGTTTTCATTTTTGCTTTATCTTTTACTCTTGCTTATACTTTCAAATATTTGAAATATATATTACAACAAACACTATACACATTAAAAAAATGTTAACCAAGTGTTTGAAAAATGTTAAATGTGTATAGAGAAAATGTTTATCATGTATACAGAAACTTTATACAATTTGTATTAAAAAATTATCATGTATTTAACAATTTTTAATCAAGCATTTGAACAAGTATTCGAAAATGTGAAATTTGTATAGGAAAAGGTTGAGAAAGTATGAATAAATGATGAAAAACTGATAATGTATTTAAAGAATGTTAATCAAGCATTTGAACGAATGTTGAACAGGTATTTCAAAAATGTTAATCAAGAATTTGAAAAATGTTAAATGCGTATAGAAAAATGTATACCATGTGTTAACAAATGTTAGTCTTGTAGTGAAAAATTGTTAATCAAGCAATTACAAAAATGTCAAAAAATCATATAAAAATGCTTAACCATTTATTAAAAATAGTTAATCTTGTATTTGAAATGTAATTAAGCATTTGATTTTTTAAAATGTTTATAAAAAATTTTGAAAATATATTCACAAAATCTTAAACTTGTATTTGAAAAATGGTAAACGTGAATTAGAAAAATGTATTGTATATATAAAAAAGGTATGTATAAAACAAAAGAAAAGGATGAAAAACAAGAAGGAAATAAACAAAACTGAAGAAAAAGAAAGAACATAAAAAAACATTATAATGCAAGAAAGAAATGAAGAAAACCAAAGGAAAACAAAGAAGGGCAGAAAAAAAATGAAAATTGAGAAGAAAACAATGAAAACCTGTGAAAAAATTATTACAACCCGAGTAAGAAACAAAGGAAAATTGTTAAAAATAAATAAAACAAAAAACAAAGAAACTAGTGAGGAAACAAAGAAAATCCGAAAAAAAAGAAACAAAAAAAATCTAGCAAAATCAGCGAACGAAGCGCAGCAATCGAGCGGACTCCATCAAATGAAAAAACCACCAAACTGGGCCGGCTCAAAAGCTACATCGCAGAGGATACAACTGAGAAGGAAGTCTCACGTGGAGTGAGATATAGTCGTCGCGCTTGTTCAGCGTCGAAAGCGCCCAAAACAGATTCTTGGGGCTCACGCGCCCCAGTCATGGGCTGGCCCAAGAAGAAGGTAAGCTATACCGGGTTTCCTAATCACTTAACTAGTTGACCGGTCAACTGTTAAATTTTGAAAAAAAACAAAAAGAAATGAATAAAGAAGAAGGAAAAATATCATGAATTCAGAAATGCTCATGGATTTTTTAAAACTCACAAACTTAAAAAAAGTTCACACATTTTAAAAAAACTGCATCGAGTTTGAGAAAAAGTTCACAAATTTTTTAAAAGTTCATCAATTTCGAAAAACAATCCATCGATTGTAAAAACATTCATCAAATTTTAAAAAAGCTCATCGATTTTGGAAAAACTTTCGCCAAATTTTTAAATGTATATAATATTTTGAAAAAGTTCATCGATTTGAAAAATGTTCATTTATTTAAAAAAAGGTTCATCAAATTTAAAAGGGTTTGTGCTATTTGAAAAATAGAAAAAAGGTAAAACAAAAAAAAGAAAAAGGAAAAGGAAAAGGAAAAAAGATAGAGGAAAAGGATATAAGTTATCACAACAAGTGAGTTGTGGGTGGTTAGTGTAGATTAGAGAGAAAGAGGAGGTCGTTGAGAGAGTTCCAGACTAAGGGGTCCTCGGGCTGCCGGCCTATCTCTTATGGGCCGGACAGGTGGGTCGCTCTGCAATTACTAAGAAGGCCGAGTTATAAGGCAGCTCCGTGTACGAACAGGAAACCTTTGAAGCCTTGGTGTGTCCTCCAAGTCAAGATAGGAGAATCGACATGTTTATCTATTTATTGTAAACGAGTATGTGTAACCCTAGTACCCCTGGTATCTATATAAACCGGAGGGTTTAGTCCATAGAGGCTAGAAGAAGAACCATTATCCTACTCATCTAGGGTTTAGTTCATCTGATCTCGTGGTAGATCGACTCTGTAATCATCCTATACACTTCAATATAATCAAGCAGGACGTAGGGTTTTACCTCTTCAAGAGGGCCCGAACCTGGGTAAACATCGTCTCCTTCGTCCCTTGTTCCTCATTGATCCAAGATCCACAGCTCGGGACCCCCCTACCCGAGATCCACTGGTTTTGACACCGACATTGGTGCTTTCATTGAGAGTTCCGCTGTTGGATCGCCGAAGGATCAATGGCTCGCCTAGTCATCAACAGTGCCATCCACACCGGAGACACCTTCATCCCCGATCAGATTTTCGCGTTCGGCAGTATTGTGCTGCACGCCGATCCGATCGGCCGTCTCGGCCAAGTTGGAAGCTTTGCCCCCGATCAGGAGATCAGGTTCGAGAACCTAGAGTTCGTCACCGACTCCCGGAGAGATCTTACTCTAACAAAATCTTCAGCTCCCCTTGAAGAACTTGCTAATCCCGATGCTTGAACTTTGGGAGCGGTAAACCTAAAAGGGGCTGGTGTCACTCGGGGCCCGACCTTAAAGCTCGACCTCGTCGATTCGTCTGAACTAGTTTCGACCGAATACCACCTGGGCAGGACTTCAAACGCCCCCAGGACGGTGATACTGCGGGTCAATCCCGAATACTCTGAGAGCATGGACCCAACAGACCTCTCATCGTTGAATGAGCTACTAGACCGGATCCGAGCCATGGGAATTTTCGATGGCCGATCCTCGGTCTATGACCAGATCGGGCTCAAACCCAATAATAGGGAAATTTACACCCCGCCTGTCACACACCTCATCGCCACCATCGAGGATTTGGTTGAAGGCTTGCACTCACCGGAGTTAAAAATGGATTATGCCTGGGTTTCCGGTCATCCGATCCAGGCCACTAGCTCGAAATCTGATGTTCACCCCGGAAGGAGCCTGGGATCAAGCCCCGACTCGAAGCATGACCCCGAGTCCGCGCAACAGTATCCGGTTGACAATCCGGATTCCAAACCTGGCGCGTCAGATACCACGGTGGCGCGGGACACCGGCGCCAAAGCCCTGGACCCGCAATTCATTCGGACGCAAAGTTTTTCCCCGTGCACCCCCATGTTGAGTACTCTCCAAGTAACTCGAGGAAACCAGACATATGGAATCTAATGTACCTAAAGCAACAACCCGGAGAAACGGTCCGCCACTTCTGGGCCGGATTCCTCCTAGTCAAAGACAGAATGATGGAGTGCTGCGACCAGGAAATCATAGCGACCTTTCAGCATAACTGCAGAGACGAAGGAATCTTGAATGCCCTCGCCCGTCGCCATGTTCAAAACTTCACCGAGATATTGGATCTAGTACACAAATATTACGCCATGGAAAGCGCCTGGAAGGCACAACAAATGCGCATGGATTCAATCCATGCCGAGGAACCCAGAAAAGCTCGAGCAAAATGCATACACCCGCGACGATCGGCCAAACACGAGACCGCCGAGAAGAAGAATAGACCTCTTACAGGACCCAGAGCAGTCCTCGACGAGCTACTGGACAAACCATGCCCCATACACTCGGTCCTGCTGAATACAAACCCAACCCACAGCCTTCGAGCTTGCTGGGTGGTTAGGCAAGTGGCAAAGAGGGGGGAGGCTATCCTCGGAATCACACCCTCCAACAGACGGTCAGAACACCTTCGGACAACGACACTGAGGTCCTGACGATCTATGAGACGTTTTCATCAAATAATCAGAGGAAAAGAGCCCTTCGAGAGCTCGGTAAAATCCACCAGCTGACAATAGAAAATTCATGGACGGACACCAATCACCTTCGACGAGGAAGACGAGCCAAGGGTCCGCCCCGTCCGAGCACCCGCCGCACTAGTCCTCAATCCCATAGTGGACGGCTTCAGACTTCAGAAGGTGCTAATGGACGGGGGTAGTGGTTTAAACCTCATTTACGAGGACACCCTGGACAAAATGCAATTTGTAAAATCTCGCATCGAACAAAGTCACACTACCTTCCGAGGGATTATCCCTGGAAAAGAGGCGCGCTGCCCCGGACGAGTCACTCTCGACGTAGTATTCGGAACTCCCGAGAACTACAGGTCCGAAGAAATACTCTTCCACATTTTGCCCTTCCACAATGGTTATCACGCCCCATTAGGGCATGACGCATTTACAAGGTTTCAGGCTATACCACATTACGGGTACATGAAACTCAAAATGCCAGGGCCCAATGGCGTGATCACAATTGCAAGCGATCCGGACAGTGCTCTTCGGGACAAAAATGAAATAGCATCGCTCGCCATCGAAGCACTATCTGAGGCTCTTGCAGTCGAGGAATTAACCACACTCCGCTCAATGGTGGATAGGGACGATGTAGTCCTTAGTAAAAGGCCCAAATCCACATCCTTCAAGCCAGGAGATGAATTCGTCAAAATCCAAGTGCACCCAACGGATCCCAACAAAACAACATCCATTGGAGCCCAGTAATGACCCACAAGTATAGGGGATCAATCGTAGTCCTTTCAATAAGTAAGAGTGTCGAACCCAATGAGGAGCAGAAGAAAATGACAAGCGGTTTTCAGCAAGGTATTTTCTGCAAGCACTGAAATTATCGGTAATAGATAGTTTGGTAATAAGATAATTCGTAACGAGTAGCAAGTAACAAGTGTAGCAAAGGTGCAGCAAGGTGGCCCAATCCTTTTTTATAGCAAAGGATAAGCCTGGATGAACTCTTATATAAAGCAAAGTGCTCATGAGGACACATGGGAAATATTGTCAAGTTAGTTTTCTTCATGCTCATATGATTCGCGTTCGTTACTTTGATAATTTGATACGTGGGTGGACCGGTGCTTGGGTGTTGTCCTTACTTGGACAAGCCTCCCATTGATGATTAACCCCTCTCGTAAGCATCCGCAACTACGAAACAAGAATTAAGATAAATCTAACCATAGCATGAAACACATGGATCCAAATCAGCCCCATATGAAGCAACACATAAACTAGGGTTTAAGCTTCTGTCACTCTAGCAACCCATCATCTACTTGCTACTTCCCAATGCCTTCCTTTGGGCACAAATCATGCTGAAGTGTCATGTAGTTGACGTTCACATAACACCACTAGAGGAAAGACAACATACATCTCATCAAAATATCGAACGAACACCAAATTCACATGATTACTTATAACAAGACTTCTCCCATGTCCTCAGGTACAAACGTAACTACTCACAAAGCATGTTCACGTTCAAGATAGGAGGGGTATTGAATATCATTAAGGGTCTGAACATATGATCTTCCACCAAATTAACCAACTAGAATCAACTACAAGGAGTAATAAACACTACTAGCTACGTTGTTGATGAAGTTGTTGATGAAGATTGACCCTCCCTTAATGAGAGGATCGCTGGTGATGACGATGGCTTCGATTTCCCCCTCCCGCAGGGAAGTTTCCCCGGCAGAATCGCTCTGCCGGAGCCCTAGATTGCTTCTGCCCAGCTTCCACCTCGATACGGAGGCTCTTCGTCCCAAAAGCCTCCTTATAATTTTTTTCTAGGTGAAAAACCTTCATATAGCAGAAGATGGACACCGGGGGCTAGCCAGGGAGCCCACAAGCTCAGGAGGCGCGCCCTGGGGGTTAGGGCGCGCCCCTAGGCTGGTGGCCACCTGGTGGGTCCCCTTCTATTGTTTCTTTGCCCAATATTTTTTATATATTCTGAAACAATTCTCCGTGAAGTTTCAAGACATTTGGAGTTGTGTAGAATATGTATCTCAATTTGCTCCTTTCTGGTCCAGAATTCCAGCTGCCTGCATTCTCCCTCTTTGTGTAAATCTTGTAAAATAAGAGAGAAAAGCCATAAGTATTGTACCATAATGTGAAATAATAGTCCATGATGCAATAAATATCAACATAAAAATATGATGCAAAATTGATGTATCACCCAGCTGAACCCCGTGGTTGAAGAAGCATTGCGCACGTTCTTGCGCAAAAACCGGGACATATTTTCCTGGCACCCATCAGATATGCCAGGAATCCCAAAAAAACTAGCAGTGCATAGCCTGAACATAATCAAGGGATTTAAGCCAGTCAAACATGCATTGCGCCGATTTTCCAAACCCAAGTGTCAAGCTATGTGTGAAGAACTAGCAAAACTACTCGAAGCCGGATTCATCCGAGAAATCAAACACCCTGAGTGGTTGGCAAACCTGGTCAAGGTACCCAAGAAGGACAAACCCTGGCGGTTGTGTGTCGATTTCAAGGACCTAAATAAAGCCTGCCCTACGGCGTTGTTTGGATAAGAGGAATATAGAGAACACAATCTATGTAAGCCAAGGAAACTGCCTAACCGTAAAAAATCTTGTTTGGCTCGTCCAACAACCCTGTGGATAGGGGAAACTCGTTTCTTAAAAACCCATAATTCCGGGTTTGTGGGAAAACTAGTATTACTCGTTTTTCACAAACGCGATTAGCATATACAGATTTAACTACCTTTCTTCGCCCCCGCCTATTCCTCAACAATCTCAGTTGGTGCCAATTCTGCTTTTTGCGTCTCACCTCGCGCCTTTTTCACTGCCTATAAAAGACGACTTTGTTACCCGCATGTTATACACCCAGATCGCAAAGGGCTGGTTGTGATACCCGTGAGAGGCACTGGATGGGAGACGTTAACCTTGGATCTGAAGTTGGTCATCTTAAATAAGGCTCCACATCTCCATCAGGCTTTCTGTGCATCGTCTTCCCACCTTCAATCAATCTTCCCACCTTTAATCAGTCTTCCCATCTTCAATCAGGTTCCATGGCTTCACCATCCTACACAGCAGTACGAATTTGTATTTGTAAATATTTTCATGGTACTGTTGATTGAATTAATCTTTTTGGTAGTGAACCCTATTTTGCATAAAACCTCTGATAATTTCATATTGGCAATTCCTAGGACATAGTAAATCCAACAACCTGGTAATCTGTTAATCTAAATGATAACAATTACTGTTGAAGGAAAAATTAGAGGCAACTCTGATTAGGGAGTATTGTAAATATGAACATGTGGCACATAAGAGAATCAGATTGCACTATGAATGCCTATGTACATATTAAAATGATCTAACACCGAACCACAATTAGATTATTGATGCAGTTTAAAGCACGCTGTAAGGATAATTTTCCATTAGTATCAATCATATTTATCCAGAATATATAGTGTACAGTAAGAGCTAAGCAGTAAGCCTATGAAGATTGGAATACCTTGTGATGTCATATGATGTTGATAGCAGTACGTGGGGCAAGCGAGACTAGATTTAATAGTAAATTAAAGATCTTGGCAACAACCTAGGAAAATAACTGATAGGGGATGTGAACATCCTATTAAACAGACAAGCGACAAAAATTCAAGTGTTCAGTCATAGCATGAACAAAATATTAGTGGCATGCACATTTTCTTCCACTTCGTAGATTTATTCCTTTTGAACCAAATGAGTCATCTTGCATTATTGTTTCTTGTATCCCCTCTGAGAAAAATATGGATGATGAGAAGGAAAAGAAATTAAGAAGGAAAACACAGATAAAGCTAAGAGCCGTGTATGGAAATCTTCTGAGGACAAAATACTGCTGAATATATTAAAATATCAAAGCCTACATGGAGGAAAAGAAGCAATGGGTTACACAAAGAAAGCACGGTGTGATATCTTAGAACAACTCAATGATTCAAGGGTAGAAAAACTTGAATTACAACAAGTGAAAATCGTCATAAGTACTACAGGAGTTGCAACACCACCATGGATAGACTTCTAAAACTCATGGGATTTGGTTGGGATGACGATGTCAAAATGATAAAAGCTCTAGAAGATATTTGGGAAGAACTAATTAAGGTAAGTTTGTTCGAGTAGAATTCATATAAAGTTTGGCCCCCGGGTCTATCTTCATCATATTAATCTTCCAATACTTAGTTATTTCCTTTGCTTTTATTTTACTTTGCATCTCTATCATAAAAATACCAAAAATATTATCTTATCATATCTATCAGATCTCACTCTCGTAAGTGACCGTGAAGGGATTGACAACCCCTTATCGCGTTGGTTGCGAGGAGTTATTTGTTTTGTGCAGGTACGAGGGACCCGCGCGTAGCCTCCTACTGGATTGATACCTTGGTTCTCAAAAACTGAGGGAAATACTTACGCTACTTTGCTGCATCACCCTTTCCTCTTCAAGGAAATCCAACGCAGTGCTCAAGAGGTAGCAGAGAGCGCCAGGATGATGAAGATGGCCACCGGTGATGATTCCCCCCTCCGGCAGGGTGCCGGAACAGGGTCCCGATTGGTTTTTGGTGGCTACAGAGGCTTGCGGCGGCGGAACTCCCGATCTAGGTTCTGTTCTGGAGGTTTGGGGATATATAAGAGGTGTTGGTGTCGAGAACAAGTCAGGGGGGGTCCACGAGGAGCCCACAAGGTCGGAGGGCGCGCCCTCCACCCTTGTGGAGGCCTCGTGGCTCTTCTCGCCCAACTCTTTTGCTTCCAGGGCCTCTTTTGGTGCAAAAACAATCTCCGTGAAGTTTCAGGTCAACTGGACTTTGTTTGATATTCCTTTTCTGTGAAACTCAAAAACAAGGAAAAAACTAAGTGGATTGAGGCGAAATTAGTAACTTCAGCTAAGTCCAGACCGGTCATCGACTTTATATCTGGTGTGGTCCACCGTTACGGTGTCCCCCACAGTATAATAACGGACAATGGATGCAATTTCACAGCCCAGGAGGTAAAGGACTGGTGCACCAACATGGGCATCAAGCTCGATTATGATTCGGTATATCACCCACAGACCAACGGACAGATCGAGCGGGCCAATGGACTAATCATGAGCAGCATAAAACCTCACTTGGTCCGTTCCCTAAAATTATCTGATTGCCACTGGGTGGAGTAGCTTGACTCCCTCTTATGGGGACTGCGCACCACCCCTAATCGATCAACGGGATATACACTATTCTTCATGGTGTACGGCGCAGAAGAAGTCCTCCCCTGTGACCTCATTCATGACGCGCCTAGAGTGCGCATGTACGAATAAAAGGAAGCCGCGTTAGATCGGCAGGACACCTTGGTAGGAGACTGTGACATAGCTCGGGCCCGCTCTATGTTCTATCAACAACAAGCCCGACGCTACCAGAGTAGGGAAGTTTGGGCGAAGGCATACAACGTAGGCGAGCTCGTCCTACGTCTCCCCAAGAAGCAGAAGAATAAGATCTCGACCAAATGGAGGGTCCCTTCATAATTGATGAAGGTACTAGCACGAGGAGCGTATCGTCTCCGCAGCCCAGCGGACAATTGCCTCGAACCAAACCCATGGAACGTAGCTCGGCTTCGGCACTTCTATGGCTAGTCCGGTGTCTCCACTCCAACTAGCCTTTCTTTTGTTAGAGTTTTCTTTTCTTTTTTTACTTTTTGAGGGTAGATAGCACCTCGCAGGCTATGTTCGGCTAAACCGAACTATGTTAATCTTACTTGAGCATACATCTTTAAATGTACAACATGGTTATACCTGGGGGCTTCTATAACGAAGCCGATTAATATATCTTTCGTGCATTTAGTCGCCTCTGTCTTGTTTGCACCCTTCAAATATCGTTTTAAGCCATTATATGATTCAGTTTGACTTAAGTTTTGGCCAAGATGGGTTGCCTCGCTCCTATGCTTACCCTCTACATTCCCGATTGTTCGGCTAGAGGGTAAAGGGAGCACCTTGATACGCCTCCAACGTATCTATAATTTATGAAGTATTCATGCTGTTTTATTATTATTCTTGGATGTTTTACAATCATTTTATAGCAACTTTATATCATTTTTTGGGACTAACCTATTGACCCAGTGCCAGTTGTTGTTTTTTTGCTTGTTTTTACATCGCAGAAAATTAATATCAAACGGAGTCCAAAAACTGTGAACTTTTTGGAGAATTTTTATGGACCAGAACACCCAGAAGGGGCCAAAGTAGCACCTGGGGGGTGCACCGAGGAGGGCACAACCCACCAGGGCACGCCTGGGGGCCCAGGCACGCCCAGGTGGGTTGTGCCCACCTCGGTGGCCTCCCGCACCCCTCTTTACCCAATAAATTCAAAAATATTCCCCAAACCCTCGGGGTTAACCTAGATCAGAAGTTTCGCCGCCGCAAGGCTCTGTAGCCACCGAAAACCAATCTATACCCCGTTCCAGCACCCTGCCGGAGGGGGGAATCATCAATGGTGGCCATCTTCATCATCCCGACGGCCACCACGATGAGGAGGGAGTAGTCCACCCTCGGGGTTGAGGGTTTGTACCAGTAGCTATGTGTTTAATCTCTCTCTCTCTCTCTCGTGTTCTTGAGATGTCACGATCTTGATGTATCGCAGGCTTTGTTAATATAGTCGGATCATATGGTGTTTTCCCCCCCCTCTCTCTCTCTATCTTGTTGTGATGAATTGAGTTTTTCCCTTTGAGATTTCCTTGTTATCGGATTGAATACTTTCATGGATTAGAGAACACTTGATATATGTCTTGCAATTGAATACTCGTGGTGACAATGGGGTATCATATTGATTCACTTGATATATGTTTTGGCACTCAACTCGCGGATTCCTGAGGTGACATTGGGTAATCTATGCATAGGGGTTGATGCACGTTCTTGTCTTTGTTTCTCCGGTAGAAATCTTGGGGCACTCTTTGAAGTTTTTTGTGTTGGATTGAATATTATGAATCTGAATTCGCTTTGGTGTTATTTTAGTATGAACTCTTGGTTAGATCGATTGGAAAGAACAGCTTCGTGTTATTTTAGTACGAACTCTAGGATAGATTGATCGGAAAGAATAGCTTTGAGGTGGTTTCATACCCTACAAACAATTCTGTCTTATGTCCTCCGCTAGATAGGAACTTTGAAGTGATTCTTCGTTGCACATTGAGGGATAGTTATATGATCCAATTATATTAGCATTGTTGAGAGGTTGCACTAGTGAAAGTACGGACCCTAGGCCTCATTTTCAAGCATTTCAATACCGTTTTTGTGCCCGTTTACTATTTTCTTCCTTGCTGTTTTTATTTATTCAGATTATAAAATATATTTCTACCATCAATATTACACTTTTATACTATACTTTCTATTTCAGAGAGGTACAAGCCCATTGAGCGTATAAATGGTTATGGAAGTCGATCAGCACACCCAAACTCAAAACATTTGGTTGGTTCCTTCTCTCGGTTAGGCTGAACACGAGAAACATGCTCAAACGACGACACTATAATATTGGGGCAAACTACGCGTGTCTACTGTGTAATGATCAGACGGAAGAAACTTTGGAACATCTGTTTTTCCACTGTGAGTTCTCTAAAACATGCTGGAGGACGCTGAGAATCTCATGGTCTGCTCATGGAGATCGCCTGAAACTTTTGGAGGTGGCAAAACAAAAACATAATGGTGGTTTATTCATGGACACGTTCCTCACAGCATCGTGGGGGATTTGGAAAGAGTGCAACAACAAACTGTTCAGAGGGGTCCCCCCACGATCACGTCCTGGAAGAGAAGGTTCAAAGAAGACCCAGATAACCTCACCCATAGGGCTGGGGCCAAGAAAAAAACTCTCATAACAACAATTGTAAACTCTATTGTGTAACTGTATATGTAACAACTCCCCCACCCCATCCTCTCCTTGAGGTTGGTTCCCACTTGTATATCATGTAACTCTTTGTTGCAGCAATACAAGATGCAGTAGGGGTTCCCCCTACTGTCTTATTTTCAAAAAAAAATATTACACTTTTATCACCATCTCTTCGCCGAACTAGTGCACATATACAATTTGCCATTGTATTGGGTATGTTGGGGACACAAGATATTTCTTGTATTTCATTGCAGGGTTGTTTGAGAGAGACCATCTTCATCCTACGGCTCCCACGGATTGATAAACCTTAGGTCATCCATTTGAAGGAAAATTGCTACTATCCTACAAAACTCTGCGCTTGGAGGCCCAACACGTGTCTACAAGAATAAAGTTGCGTAGTAGACATCAAGCTCTTTTATGGCGCCGTTGCCGGGGAGGTGAGTACTTGAAGGTATATCTTTAGATCTTGTAATCGAATCTTTTAGTTTCTTGTTTTATCACTAGTTTGGTTTATAAAAGAAAACTACAAAAATGGAATTGAGGTTATTTCATATTATTCATCTTTAGAATGTATTTCATGAAAATGATGGAAAGGAAAATTGTGCTGAATTGATAGAAGAAGAATTCAATAGAATGTTTGGTATAAATGATGAGCATGATTGCAATGTTGTTAGTATGAATTCTTTGAATATCCATGATGCTAACGATATGCAAAGCCATAAGCTTGGTGATGCTATGTTTGATGAAGATGATATTTTTAGTCCCCCAAGATTTGATGTGCAGATTTGTTATAATGATAGCATACCTCCTATTTATGATGATTATATTGATGAAAATGGATTTGGAGTGGTCATGACTTTATTTAGTGATGAATCCACTATTTTGGAAGAGGTTTCAATTGACTATGATAAGAAAGTTGCTATCTATGATGATTATGGTGATAACTTGTATGCTATAAAGAATAAGGATAACCATGAAACTTGTCATCATGATTTTAATTTTCAATCCCATGATAGTTATTTTGTTGAGTTTGCTCCCACTACTATTCATGAGAAGAAATTTGCTTATGTGGAGAGTAACAAAATTTCTATGCTTATGAATCATGAAAAGAATGATTTATGTGATAGTTATATTGTTGAATTCCTTCATGATGTATTTGAAAATTATTATGAGGGAAGAACATATGCTTGTAGGAATTGCAATAATATCAAGTTTCCTCTCTATGTGTTGAAAATATTGAAGTTATACTTGTTTTGCCTTCCTGTGCTAGTTGATTCTTGCTCCCATAAGTTGTTTGCTCACAAAATCCCTATGCATAGGAAGTGGGTTAGACTTAAATGTCCTAGTCATATGCTTTATAATGCTCTCTTTGTGGTTCAATTCTTATCTTTTATGTGAGCATCATTGAAATCATCATGCCTAGCTAAAAGGCATTAAAGTAAAGCGCTTGTTGGGAGACAACTCAACAATTTTACCTACTATTTTTGTGTGTTCACATGACTAGGCTATTGTATTAATCATGTTTTATTTCTTTTGTTTCAATAAAGTGCCAATTAAAACCTTTGGGATGGCTTACGGTGATAGTTGATTTGATCTTGCTGAAAAACAGAAACTTTTGCACTCAGGAGAACAATTCTCATTTTTAACAGAAGCGTGATAAAATGCTGATTCTTTTTGCAGAATACTAATAGAAAAATTTACTAGGCTTTCCTATTTTTTCAGGATTTTTGGAGTAGCAGAAGTATAGTTGGAGTACAGATTACTATAGACTGTTCTGTTTTTGACAGATTCTGTTTTCAATGCATAGTTTGCCTGTTTTCTAATTTCCATGGCTTATATTTGTAACATTCGGAGAATAATGCTACAGTAATCCCCTGTTGATGGTGCCATGTCACCACTCTTACTGTTGCTAATCCTCATTTTCTTTCTAACACAATTCACCTTCAAGTCCAAATTATAGTCAAAATTCAAAACTTCTCAAACATGAAAACAAAAATGTCCATCATGTGGCAAATATTCACTTGTTAATATTGGTGGTGAACCATCCTTTTTGTAAAATGTTTTAATGCCCCAAACTATTTAAAACAATGGCTAAATCATATAAATAAATGCCTTTTTGTTTTATAAAAATGCTAAGCTATTTTATTTAACCTCAAACTAAATTGTGGCAGTGGGTTAACTTTGAACTCTCTTTTTTTGGTGCAAGTTTTACATTTAACAAAACTAAAGTAAAAGTGTAATTAAAAATGAAACAGGAACAAACAGAAAAGAAATTGGAAAAGCCCCTGCACCCCCTCTAGGCCTTGGCTTCAGTCGGCCCAGTTGGCTCGCTCTACCGGCCCGACCCAGCTCCCCTCGGTCGCCTTCCACCTCGCTACAGGGGAAGCCGACCGAGCGCGCGTATGCCCTCGCCCGACCACCTCGTCAGCGACCCCTTGGAGGGTGATAAGGACGCCCCGGCGCCTCGGTCCCCTCTCCCCCTCTACACTTTCCCCCCTCGCCCTCTCTCTCTTGCCCACGCGCTCACTTTCCCCCTCAGATCCACCTCCACCGAACACTGCCGTTGCCGTCGCCGCGCCACCATCGCGACCACCGGCCTCCCTACGCCGCACGGTCTTGTTCCGGAAGAGTGCCATCCCCCTGCATCGACTGTGGTGCTGGATCGAAGACGGCAGGCCCCCTCGACGATGCATGCGACCACTTCTTCCCCGACGTAGACCGCCTGCATCACCGTCGCCCGCCGTTGAACTGGCCGCCCTCTTCTGCTCCTAATCAATCACGGGGCCTCCTTGTGCCTACATGGTGAGCACCCCACTGTGACGCCCGGGTAATTAAGCTACAGTAACCCTCTACTAATGATGCCACATCACCACGATTGCTATTATTAATCTCGCGGAGAATCAAGTCTCGTTCAAATTCAAATTCAAATAACAAGTGAAATTCAAAATTTCTCAAACATGAAAACTAAAATGTTCATCATGTGGCAAATAATCCCTAACTAATTTTGGAGGTTGAACCAACTTTGTTCAAAGTGTTTAAATGCCCTAAACAAATTAAAAACAATGGCTAAAATAATAGTTTAATCGTTTTTGAGATTATAAAATTATTAAACTAAGTTATTTTGGGTCCAAACTAATTTTTGCAATGTCCTATATTGATGATACTAATTTATGTTCTAAATTGGTATTTTATAAAACTAAAATAAAATAAACTATAAATGAAAGCGGTAAAGAATAAAAGCAAAAAAGGAAAAGGAAAAAACAACAACCGAAGCCTACTATAGCTATGGGCCTTAGCTATACAGTGAGCAGGCCCGGTCCAACTCCCCGTTGTCTTCCTCCCCTGTTCACAGAAGCGCCGTGGATGCTTGTGCCGCGTCCATGGCCGGGATTGCCACGCGCCGGCCATCCCCCGGTCCCCTGGTGGATAACAGCACCCCGGTGTCCCTCCCCTCCCCCGAAACCCTAGAACCCCACTTCCCCTTCCCTCTCGCGCTCTCTCCCTTGCTCTCCCATCTCGCACCGAGCCCGCCGCCATGGATCCATCGTAGGCGCGGCCACCATGATCCCCGCGCCTCACCGACGAGTCCACCAGCTCCGCCTGCTTCCTTAACTCCCTCTCCGACCAAGGGTTCAAGCTCGGCGCCACCACAGCCCCGGGGATCGAGTTCTTCCTCGCCTATGGTTGTCGGCGCTCCTCCGCCAATTGCCGATGCCCTGCTGCTCATACGCACTCTCCAGGCCTACGTGAGCCTCCTCGGTGAGCATTGCATCTTCCCCTTCGTTTTCCCTTTGTCGCGTAGCCTCTAGCCACGACACCCGCCATGGCCGAGCCCACTGCCGCTGTTAGCTTCGCCGCCACACACGCCGCTACTACTGCTTGCGTCCGGCCCCACAAACGTGCTCCTGGAGCTGCCAGGAGTCCAACGCACGCATGCCCGCAGCCCCTAGGGCCCCTAGCTACGGTTATGCTTTCGCTCGCACGGCGCCGCCGCTCCACTCGTCGCCGTCGTCCCTGTGGACCACCCACAGCCGCTCCGCGACCACCAATCGAGGCGGGTGAGTCCCAGCTTTGGGACGAAGCCGTCCGTGCGCGCTCGCCCAACCCTGTCCCCGTTGGCGCCCACCCCACACTGTTGCTCGCCGCCCCCCGCCCGACTCAACGCTGCCCGCGCCGTGTCGCCTGCTCCGCACCGCGGCCGCTGCCCCCACCGCTCCATCGTGCCTCGCTCTTCGCACGCCCGGTCGCAGCCGTCATCGCCAAAGCTGCGCCCACCCCCTCGCTCGCTTCCCCACGCCCGCCGCAACTCCGCTCCTCCCACGCTGCCTGACGCTGTGCGCTCTGCCGCCGCTGCTTGCCGTCGCCACCTGCTGCCGGACGCGCTCCTCCGCCACCCCGGCCCCACGCGCATGCCACCCTACCCTCCACCGGCTGTCGCTCCCCGCCTGCCACTAGCCGCCAGCTTCCGCTCCGTGGCGTCCGCTCTGTGGCGCCGGCTCCGCGACGCTCGCACGCCCTCCTCCCTCACACGCCCCTGCCGCTGACGTGGCTTTGGGTGGAGCCCACCCGGGTCGCTGCCACCGGGACCCGCGGACCCGAGTCAGCCTCTGGTGCACCTGTGGGTGCACTGCACCGGGTGCACCCAGTTTTTAACTGGCGAATTTCGAGAATTAAAATAATTTAGAAAATTCCAGAAATTGTTTAAAACTTTCAAAATTATTATAAAATAACCCGTAGCTCAGATGAAAAAACTTTGTACATGAAAGTTGCTCAGAACGACGAGACGAATCCGGTTTCGTAGCCCGTTCGTCCGCCACACATCCCTAGCATAGCGAACACGCAACTTTTCCCCTCCGGTCCGCCTGTCCAAAAACGCGAAACACCGGGGATACTTTCCCGGATGTTTCCCCCTTCGTCGGTATCACCTCCTACCGCGTTAGGGCACACCTAGCATCGTGCATTGCCCTCTTATGCTTTGTGATGCTTTGATTGCTCTGTTATTTATTGTGTTCCCCCTCCGTTACTTCTTTTCGGTAGACCCCGAGGCCGCTGCCGATACTCCCAAGATCGACTACATGGACGACCACCCCTCCTTCTTGCCAGATCAACCAGGCAAGCCCCCCTTAATCAACTCGATATCGCCTATTCTTCTCTCTACTGCTTGCATTAGAGTAGTGCAGCATGTTACCGCTTTCGATTAATCCTATTCTGCTGCATAGCCTGTCATTGTTGCTACATTTGTTGATACCTACCCGCAATCCTAAATGCTTAGTATAGGATGCTAGTTTATCATCAGTGGCCTTACACACTTGTTCGTCTGCCATGCTATACTACTGGGCCGTGATCACTTCGGGAGGTGATCACGGGTACATATACTATATACTTTTACATACTTATGTTACTATTCAGAGATGGGGGCTAAAGGGGCAGGTGGTTCTATCCAGGTAGTGATGGGCCTGGGTTGCCGACAGCTCCCTCATGGTTACTTTGTGGCGGAGCGACAGGGCAGGTTGAGACAACCTAGGAGAGAGGTGGGCCTGGCCTTGGTCGGCGTCCACCGTTACTTCAAAATAACACGCTTAATGAGATCTTGGTATTTGATCTGAGTCTGGCCACTAGTCTATACGCACTAACCAACTACGCGAGAACAGTTATGGGCACTCGACGTCATGGTATCCGCCGAAGCCTTCTTGACGTCAGCGACTGGGCGGCGCGCGCCGGGTTGGACTGGAACGCCTGCTCTTGTATAAGGGAGGCTAGGTCTGCTCGCTGACCACATTTGTAACGTGCAGGTGTGCAATGGGCGATGGGCCCAGACCCCTGGGCCATAGGATTTAGACCGGCGTGCTGATCTCTCTGTTGTGCCTAGGTGGGGCTGCGACGTGTTGATCTTCTGAGGCCGGACATTATCCAGAAAAGTGTGTCCAGCCAAAGGGGATAGAGCGTGTTGGGAAATGTGGTGCACCCCTGCAGGGAAGTTTATCTATTCGAATAGCCGTGTCCCTTGGTAAAAGGATGACCCAGAGTTGTACCTTGACCTTATGACAACTAGAACCGGATAATTAATAAAACACACCCTTTCAAGTTCCAGATACAACCCGGTGATCGCTCTCTCACAGGGCGACGAGGGGAGGATCGCCGGGTAGGTTTATGCTATGCGGTGATACTTGGTTAATTTACCATCTACTCTCTTCTCCTGCTTCAAGATGGAGGTTGCCAGAAGTGTAGTCTTTGATAGGTCTAGCTATCCCCCTCTTATTCTGGTATTCTGCAGTTTAGTCTACATATACGACCCCTTTCATTGATACCAATGCATATGTAGTGTAGCTCCTTCGTTGCGAGTACTTTGGATGAGTACTCACGGTTGCTTTGCTCCCCCTTTTCCCCCTTTCTATACCCGGTTGTTGTGACCAGATGATGGAGTCCATGAGCCAGAGGATCCCGAGGATGTTTCTATATGGAGTTCGGCTTCGAGGAGTAGTTAGGAGGTCCTAGTTAGGAGGCCTTGCCTTTTCGATTGTTGTTACTTTTGTGCTAGCCTTCTTAAGGCAAACTTGTTTAACTTATGTCTGTACTCAGATATTATTGCTTCTGCTGACTCTTGTGTCTTCGAGCATATGTATTCGAGCCTTCGAGGCCCCTGGCTTGTAATATAAAGCTTGTATTATTTTATTTGTGTCTAGAGTTGTGTTGTGATATCTTCCTGTGAGTCCCTGATCTTGGTCGTACACATTTGCGTGTATGATTAGTGTACGATCAAATCGGGGGCATCACAAGTTGGTATCAGAGCCGACCGCCTGTAGGAATCCCCCTTCCACACTCCTTGGCCGAAGTCGAGTCTAGACATTATAAGACTTTTACTAACATGGCTGTGTGCCTTACGGGCCCACGTCGCCATCGGGTGGTATTAGAATCTTTTATTCCTCATCTATACTCTGGGACTCTGATCTCTCTTCTATTCGGGTTAAATGATTTTACTAACTCTGACTCTAGGTTCTCGTAATTACTTCCTCCCGGATAGCCCCTCACTCAAGATCATTGCTTGGTGCACCAGAAGATTCCGAAGGTACTCTTCGATGTTCTCTTGAGACTTTGTGCCCGTCGTTTTTGAAGTTCCCTACCACCGAAATATCCCTATGGATAAATACATACACCTGTCGTCCTTACTTTTATTCCCAGTTGATCTTGTTATTACAAGATACCCCTGAAATTCTCTCTATTGTTCCAAGAATACTTTGTGCCTACTGTCCTGCAGTTCTTTGCCACCTGAATACCCCTACGGATAATTTCTCGCACTTATCGAGTATCCGTTCATTCCCAGTAGATTCATGTATTTCACAACAGTCTTCGAAATACCATTCAATCTTTCGAAAATCCTGAGCAACCTATTGCTCTTGAAATCCTTGCTTGCTTGCGTTATGGTTAATCTCATAAGTGTCGTGATCTTATTGGCATCCCTTGTCATTATCATTTTGAGTCTCTTTATTCAACATGTGTGTGCATGCACACAATCATCAGTTGTTCCCTGGAATTTATCCTTCCGATTCAGACATCATTCCAGACATGAGCTGGATCTCGACCAATCAAATTGCCATCAATGGTACCCCTAAGGCTATTCAACTTATCCATCCCTAATCAGAGCATTGCTTCTGATCCCTTGTCTTGGAATTCATATTTCCTTTGCATTTGAGCTTGAGTTAGTCAGTTGTTTCTATAATCCGATGCACTTGCATTCCTTCTTCCTTTGATAGAGTACCGATACTCACATCAGCTCCGTTGTAGACCACCAGACCTCTTGTTGGATTATTATCCGACAGTGTCCTTAATATCAATAAGTTTGTGAGCCTTTTCTCGGATACATAATGCCTTTGGTAAATTGTATCCTCTGCTTGCTCAAGCATGCTCTGCTATCGAGCTTGTGTTATTTATTCTTGAAATTAGTGGTATATGCTCCTAAGAGGCCCCGATGGGTTGAACCTATGCCTTCCCCAAACCATGAGAATTTCGTGAGAATTACTATCTTATATGTCAAGAATGTCGTGAGAATTTCACCACCTCTTATGAATTCTTGGTACAAGTGATACTTCTTGCCATTTCCGTTCATTCCTTGGTCCCCGTGTTGTTTCCAACCAAAAAACCGACAATTGAACTTGGACGTGCGAATTCAAAACTTCTAGCGACCCTATTGTTTTGAAGTTAATTGTTGACATTTCATTCTTAGACCATTGGTTATCAAATCACCATTCTAAGCATTGATCTTGCTACCTAGGCCCATATTTCGGGTGCACTTTTCAACCAATGTTTAATTATGTATGTTTTCCTCGAGCATACCTCATTATATCATTTCATATGACAAATGTTATCTCCTTGTTCAAATACTGGTGGAAATCCATCTTTTAGAAATCTCAATGAATTGTCGCTGAGTTCATCAGCCACCTCCTCATCCTCTCATTAGTTTAATGATGAACTCACGATTCGTAACTGGCTTCATAGTGCATTTCCCTAGAATCTTGCAACTCCATCTCATCAAATTGTGTTGCCCCCTTTCCTTCTCGGGCATCACGAGTCTGAGGTATCTTGACACCAATCAGATCTGAATCTTGGTCAGATGTGATGGTTGGGACATATTTCCAAGATTTATAACATTGGTCTTAGTATAACCGGTAAGGCGATGTCATGCCTAGCACACCTGGCCGTAGGACCTATTGTTATAGTTTCCTTCTTAGCAAGCTTAGCGATTCTTCCATGAGGAAATCGTAAGTCTTAATTTATAAGTTGTTCTTGATGGATCCTTTGTCTATCCAAAGTCTGACCTTTTCTTGAAGACCATGTCAATGCTATCTCGAAGCATGTCTATGGTACTCCGGTTTTCAATAAGAACATTTGTAGCACAATGCTAAATGCTTCTTGACCAATTATCCAAACACCGTTGTATGGGTAATGGCATGAAATTCCTCTCCAATTTCCTAAAGGTTTTCTTTTCTACTTTACATCCTCTCATGGATATCATGCTCTGCTTGTCCTTCTGAAGGATAAACCCTTGAAATATGTGTTTAAACACATTTTCCTTTCCATTGTTCTGTTTAATCTGATAATCATAGTTTCCTTTCCATTTGTTGGGTTAACGTTTCTTGCAATCTATATGATCTAAGCAGTAATATTCTCCTGCTTATGTAAACACCTCGCCGTACAATTCTATAGGCAAGACCCTGTTACTATTGTTGATGAAATTCCGGTAGCCACCGATGGACGAGAACTTTGCCTATTGGTCCGCCTCGTTCAACGAGCAGGAAAATGGTTCTCTTCGTCCCTCGCCCTTGGTACCGATGTTGTTGCCGACATAACCGACAGACTATCCTTTGACATGCCTTTCTTCCATGATCGTGCAAGATGTCAACGCCCTTCCTACTTTTAACCCACATGGTGGGCCCATAACCCATAGTTCCACAGGATCGAAACCTGAATCTCCCATACACCCCCTATTCTCAAAGTTATTCCTCGCGCTTGACTTCATATGTAATTCATGGGCCACCTGCCTAGTGATTTATTATGGTATCAGACGCAATACTTATTATCGTTGCTTTGAACCCCTTTCACCCTCTGATTAGGCATCGATCGATTGCCTACCCACTTGAAACTTCTCATGGTACCTTCTTACTTTGCTCTCGATATCTTCTTAAGTTTCAATTCGAGAGTTACTTTCCGCCACCTTCCCCGAAGTTATCTACCATATAGCCAACCTTGAAGAGGTTCGTTCTTCCGGAATACCCCCCCTATTCTTTCGTAAGTACAATGGGATTCTCGAAGAAATGATGCCGACTTCATCATGATGACATGAAGCAGAGAAATGGAGACATCAACATAATGGATCGACCTCTTCGAGAAGGGCAACCAAAACCGAGAAGACTCGTTAGAATTTTGTAACCAAACTTTTCCCCCTTACCCTACCTCTTAAATCTCGGGACGAGATTTCTTGTAGTGGAGGAGAATTGTGACGCCCGGGTAATTAAGCTACAGTAACCCTCTACTAATGATGCCACGTCACCATGATTACTGTTATTAATCTTGCGGAGAATCAAGTCCCGTTCAAATTCAAATTCAAATAATAAGTGAAATTCAAAATTTCTCAAACATGAAAACTAAAATGTTCATCATGTGGCAAATAATCCCTAACTAATTTTGGCGGTTGAACCAACTTTGTTCAAAATGTTTAAATGCCCTAAACAAATTAAAAACAATGGATAAAATAATAGTTTAATCATTTTTGAGATTATAAAATTATTAAACTAAGTTATTTTGGGTCCAAACTAATTTTTGCAGTGTCCTATATTGATGATACTAATTTATGTTCTAAATTGGTATTTTATAAAACTAAAATAAAATAAACTATAAATGAAAGCGGTAAAGAATAAAAGCAAAAAAAGGAAAAGAAAAAAACAATCGAAGCCTACTATAGCTATGGGCCTTAGCTATACAGTGAGCAGGCCCGGTCCAACTCCCCGTTGTCTTCCTCCCATGTTCACAGAATCGTCGTGGACGCTTGTGGCGCGTCCACGGCCGGGATTGCCATGCGTCGGCCATCCCCCGGTCCCCTGGTGGATAACAGCACCCCGGTGCCCCTCCCCCGAAACCCTAGAACCCCACTTCCCCTTCCCTCGCGCGCTCTCTCCCTCGCTCTCCCATCTCGCCCCGAGCCCGCCGCCATGGATCCGTCGTAGGTGCGACCACCATGCTCCCCGCACCTCGCCGACGAGTCCACCAGCTCCGCCTGCTTCCTCAACTCCCTCTCCGACCAAGGGTTCGAGCTCGGCGCCACCACAGCCCCGGGGATCGAGTTCTTCCTCGCCTACGGTTTTCGGCGCTCCTCCGCCAATTGCTGATGCCCTGCTGCTCCTACGCACTCACCGGGCTTACGTGAGCCTCCTCGGTGAGCACTGCGTCTTCCCCTTCATTTTCCCTTTATCACGTAGCCTCTAGCCATGAGACCCGCCATGGCCGAGCCCACCGCCGTCGTTAGCTTCGCCGTCGCACACGCCGCTACTGCCGCTTGCGTCCGAGCCCACAGACGTGCTCCAAGAGCTGCCAGGAGTCCAAGGCACGCACGCCCGTAGCCCCTAGGGCCCCTATCTACGATTACGCTTTCACCCGCACGGTGCCGTTGCTCCACTTGTCGCCGTCATCCCTGTGGACCACCGCCAGCCGCTCCGCGACCACCAATCGAGGCGGGTGAGTCCCAGCTCTGGGACGAAGCCGTCCGTGCGCGCTCGCCCAACCCGGTCCCCGTTGGCGCCCACCCCGCGCTGCTGCTCGCCCCCCGCCTGACTCTCCGCTGCCCGCACCATGTCGCCTGCTCCGCGCCGTGGCCTCTGCTCCGCCGCGCCTCGCTCTTCGCACGTCCGGTCGCAGCCGCTGGCGCCAAAGCCGCGCCCACCCCCTCGCTCGCTTCCCCACACCCGCCGCTACTCTGCTCCTCCCGCGCTGCCTGCCGCTGTGCGCTGCCGCCGCCGCCGCTTGCCATCGCCACCTGCTACCGGTGGCGCTCCTCTGCCACTCCGGCCCTGCGCGCGTGCCTCCCTACCCTCCACCGTCCGTCGCTCCCCGCCTGCCACCGGCCGCCGGCGTCCGCTCCGCGGCGCTCACGCGCCCTCCTCCCTCGCACGCCCCTGCCGCTGACGTGGCTTTGGGAGGGGCCAACCCTCGGTCGCTTCCACTGGGACCCGCAGACCCAGTTGACTGGTCAACTAGCCCTATTTACCAGGACAGGAGGGGCCCGCTAGTCAGCCTCTGGTGCACCCGTGGGTGCACTACACCTGGTGCACCCAGTTTTTCACTGGCGAATTTCAAAAATTAAAATAATTCAGAAAATTCCAGAAATTGTTTAAAACTTTAAAAATTATTATAAAATAATCCGTAGCCCAGATGAAAAAACTTTGTACATGAAAGTTGCTCAGAACGACGAGATGAATCCGGATACATAGCCCGTTCCTCCGCCACACATCCCTAGCATAGCGAACACGCAACTTTTCCCCTCTGATCCACCTGTCCGAAAACACGAAACACCGGGGATACTTTCCCGTATGTTTCCCCCCTTCGTCGGTATCACCTCCTACCGCGTTAGGGCACACCTAACACCGCGTATTGCCTTGTTATGCTTTGTGATGCTTTGATTGCTCTGTTATTTATTGTGTTCCCCCTCCGTTACTTCTTTTCAGTAGACCCCGAGACCGCTGCTGATACTCCCAAGATCGACTACATCGACGACCACCCCTCCTTCTTGCCAGAGCAACCAGGCAAGCCCCCCCTTGATCAACTCGATATCGCATATTCTTCTCTCTACTGCTTGCATTAGAGTAGTGTAGCATGTTACTGCTTTCGGTTAATCCTATTCTGCTGCATAGCCTGTCATTGTTGCTACATTTGTTGATACCTTACCTGCAATTCTAAATGCTTAGTATAGGATGCTAGTTTATCATAAGTGGCCTTACACACTTGTCCGTCTGCCATGCTATACTACTGGGCCGTGATCACTTCAGGAGGTGATCACGGGTACATATACTATATACTTTTACATACTTATGTTACTGTTCAGAGATGGGGGCTGAAGGGGTAGGTGGTTCCATCCAGGTAGTGATGGGCCTGGGTTGCCGACAGCCCCCTGATGGTTACTTTGAGGCGAAACGACAGGGCAGGTTGAGACCACCTAGGAGAGAGGTGGGCCTGGCCCTGGTCGTCGTCCACAGTTACTTCAAAATAACACGCTTAACGAGATCTTGGCATTTGATCTGAGTCTGGCCACTGGTCTATACGCACTAACCAACTACACGGGAACGGTTATGGGCACTCGAAGTCGTGGTATCAGCCGAAGCCTTCTTGACGTCAGCGACTGGGCGGCGCGCGCCGGGTTGGATTGGAACACCTGCTCTTGTATAAGGGAGGCTAGGTCTGCTCGCCGGCCACGTTTGCAACGTGCAGGTGTGGAATGGGCGATGGGCCCGGACCCATGCGCCATAGGATTTAGACCGGCGTGTTGACCTCTCTGTTGTGCCTAGGTGGGGCTGCGATGTGTTGATCTTCCGAGGCCAGACATGACCCAGAAAAGTGTGTCCAACCAAAGGGGATCGAGCATGTTGGGAAATGTTGTGCACCCCTGCAGGGAAGTTTATCTATTCAAATTGCCGTGTCCCTCGGTAAAAGGATGACCCGGAGTTGTACCTTGACCTTATGACAACTAGAATCAGATACTTAATAAAATACACCCTTTCAAATGCCAGATACAACCCGGTGATCGCTCTCTCACAGGGCGACGAGGGGAGGATCGCCGGGTAGGTTTATGCTATGCAGTGATACTTGGTTAATTTACCATCTACTCTCTTCTCCTGCTTCAAGATGGAGGTTGCCAGAAGTGTAGTCTTCGATAGGTGTAGCTATCCCCCTCTTATTCTGGCATTCTGCAGTTTAGTCCACATATACTACCCCTTTCATTGATACCAATGCATATGTAGTGTAGCTCCTTGCTTGCGAGTACTTTGGATGAGTACTCACAGTTGCTTTGCTCCCCCCTTTTCCCCTTTCTATACCCGGTTGTTGCGACAAGATGATGGACTCCAGGAGCCAGAGGACCCCGAGGATGTTTCTACATGGAGTTCGGCTTCGAGGAGTAGTTAGGAGGTCCTAGGCAGGAGGCCTTTCCTTTTCGATTGTTGTTACTTTTGTGCTAGCCTTCTTAAGGCAAACTTGTTTAACTTATGTCTGTACTAAGATATTATTGCTTCTGCTGACTCTTTGTGTCTTCGAGCATATGTATTCGAGTCTTCGTGGCCCCTGGCTTGTAATA
Organism: Triticum urartu; assembly: GCF_003073215.2. Taxonomy (NCBI): domain Eukaryota; kingdom Viridiplantae; phylum Streptophyta; class Magnoliopsida; order Poales; family Poaceae; genus Triticum; species Triticum urartu. The sequence continues at coordinate 126,621,085 of NC_053022.1, forward strand.
TAAAGCTTGTATTATTTTATTTGTGTCTAGAGTTGTGTTGTGATATCTTCCCGTGAGTCCCTGATCTTGGTCGTACACATTTGCGTGTATGATTAGTGTACGGTCAAATCGGAGGCGTCACACCCGCGTCCTCCCTCTGCTTCCAATTTCTTTTCCTTGTCGTACATGCAGTACGCCTGTCAGATTTCGGGTTCCGGCAAAACCCTCGAGGTTCGAACACTAGGGTGCGCATGAAGATCTCTCCCCCTCTCTAGCTCGCACACATCATGACCTCAAGGCCTAGCTCGACGAACCCAAAGAACAAGGGACACAAGAGTTTATATTGGTTCAGGCCACTGATGTGGTGTAATACCCTACTCCAGTGTGGTGTGGTGGATTGCCTCTTGGGCTGAGGATGAATAATTACAAGGGAAGAACAGCCTCCTGAAGAGAGGTGCTCTTGTGCTTGGTGAGTGGTGGCTTGGTGGAATGGATCCGGTCCAAGATCAGATGAGCCAGATCAGGTTAGATCCTATCAGATGCCTCCCTACGATGGTGGCTAGTCCTATATATAGAGGCCCGGGTCCTCTTCCAAAATATTAGGCGGGAAGGGATCCCACAACGGCCAATTTGAAGGGGACAGCTAGTGCAAGCTATCCTGACAAAAGTTGTCTTCGCCTGCCAAAGGCTCTGGTGGTGATGCCGTCTTGGTCTCCACGGTGACCTCCATCTTGCTGTCCTGCTGGTCTTGGTCTTGTTGCACCGATATGAAAACCTTTGCCTGATGCCTCGGGACTCCTCGCCTGCGCTTGCCCCTTTAGCACCAAAGAGGAAACGAGGACACTGCGCACGCTGGCGCCCGCCTGGCGCTAGTCGTCATGGCTTGTGTCACAGGAACCTCGCGAGGTATCCCTTGCCTTGATCTCTCTGCCCCTCGCGAGCCAACCTGGTGAGGCCGCCCCTGAGGAGGTCTTGCATCGTCCGCCTCGTGAGGGTCTTGAGTGTTTGCTGGTGAAGATGGGAGTACAGGGCCGCTGGTGGAGCCACGCCGCGGGCCACAGGTAGGCAAGTCTGGGGACCCCCATTCCCAGAACACCGACAGTAGCCCCCGGGCCCAAGGCGCGCTTGGGCTTGGCTTCGAGGCGAAGCCAAAGGGCAAGTGCGGAGCGCCGCGGGCCCCAACAGCCTGCGGCCATGGTTGGCCCGTGGTGACTGATTGGACATGGGCGTCTTCGCTTCCCCACGCTGCCTCGGCAACTACCCGACTTGATGAGTCCTTGCTGCATGTAGAAAAGATCACTATTACCTTAGATCATGGAGGCTGGCGGTTGGCTTCCCCTTGGCTATAAATGGGGAGAGGGGGACGGAGCCCCTGTCACCCATCTCTTCCTTTGCTTCTCCCGCTCCTTCTTCTTCCTCGCTCCACTGCCGGCAGCGACACCCATGGCGCCTGCGAAGAGGCTCTCGGGTGTAGAGAAGGGGAAGGCTCGCCAGGAGGGGCCCAGCTCACCACCGCCCAAGAGGGGGCGTGGCCATCCCCGCAAGCACACCGTGACCCCTGCCGTGGCCCTTCATGGCCGCGGTGGCGTCTGTTCGCGTGGTGGTAGTCACCCGAGTCGTGGGAGCCCCGTCAATGAAGGAAGGCGCGCCATGGTCGTGCGGCCGCCTAGGCCACACTTCCACTCTACGGCAGTGCTGCCGGAGTTCATTGTGTGGTCAGAGAACCCGGCCGGTACTTGGCTTCAGCTCCCGCGCTTCTTCGCCGGCGAGCTGCCAGCCACTGGTCCAGGCGGTCTCTGGCTGCAGGCAGACGGCTGCAGCAGCAAGGCTTCGTGGGTCGCAGTCGAGGTCTTCGCCGCAGGCAACACAGCCCTGACCCGCGGCTGGTAGATGTTTGCCCGCGCGTGCGGCCTGGACCAGCGGTGCTCCCTCCACTTCAAGTACGATGGCAACGTGACCCTCTATGTGAGGGTGTTCGGCGAAGATGGCCGCCGCGTCACGTGTAGCTCCAAGGACAACGACGACGGTGAGGTGCTTGGCCTCAGCGACGGCCGCGATGAGAGTGAAGGCAGGCTCGCCCTCGGCGCCGGCCATGGCTCGTCCAGCTACGACGACTCCTCTTCCGGTGATAGCTCCAGCAGCGGTGGCTACGACCAGCCGCCATGCCATCGCGCCCGCTTCGAAGGTGGCAGCGGGTCGTCTTGTTGCCGTGCTTCAGTGAAGCGCGAGGAGGGGTCTGGCTGAGCTCAAGAGAGCGCCACGTGCCCGTCCTCGCGACCTCCCACGGGAGCATGTTCTGCTTTTGTTTTGTTCTTCCTTTCCTTCCTGCATTAAGAGAGAGACAAGTATGGGGCCCCGCTTGGGCGTGCAACAACTATGATTTCTAAGTGGCTATGCTATGTTTATCATTCTTGTGTCGTGTTGCAGCGTCAATGTTTTATGTAGGCGCGTAGGAATAACTTAGCTTGATGCGCCTGAAGTAGTTTCCGCCTCGCGAGGCACGCATTCCCTAGTGCCTGGCGAGGCCTCATGTGCTCGGAAGGCGTCTGGGAACTATAAAAATTCGTTAGGAAATTCTTATCCTTCCGAATCCTGGTTGCGGGCGCTGCCAGCCGTGACCTAGTGCTTCGCATCGCGCTACCCGGGGGCACGGATTGAGAGGGGTGCGCCAGCTTGCGAACTCGAGCGAGGGTGCCTTGCAAAAAACAGGAAAACAAAAACGCTCACGAGGGCGCCTGTCCAGCCCCCTCACGAGGCATGCGAGGGAGAGTACGGGTCAAAAACGAGGATTTGAGGGCAAAAAAGGAGGCAACAAGGACAACAGAACCAGGCCAGCAAGGAACACCAGAAAGCAAATTCTCACTAAAAAGGGGCAAACCAACTGTAGAAAGCAAATGAAAAGCCACGTCCGACACCTAGCCTAGTCTTCTTGTCTTCTCACCAGCGCGGAGCTAAGTGCCGCCACTAAGACGTGGGAGGAGCCCCCGAGGCCAGAGGGCGGCACTCTTGAGACTCCGGGGCATGTACATCCCCACTCATTATTACGTGAGAGTGTCACGAGTGGAGATCTTCACAGGCACTGGGCCTTGCTTCACAGGCACCAGGCCTTGCTTCATGGGTAGAACCTCCAGAGGTGCTGGATGTTCTAGGCGTTCTGGATGGGGATCCCGTCCTGCGTCTCCAGGCGCGCGGTGCCAGGCCTAGAGACGTGGGCGACCCGAAACGGGCCCTCCCACATGGGTGAGAGCTTGTGCAGCCCTTCCCTAGAGAGAACCCGCCTTAGGACAAGATCACCCACCTCGAGTGTCCTGGAGCGGATGCTGCGGCAGTGGTACCGCCGCAGCACCTGCTAGTACCTCGCGGATCAGAGGGAAGCTTCGCGGCAGCGTTCCTCCCCCAACACGAGGTCCATCCCCCGCATGGCGTCCTACTGCGTTTCATCAAACGCCAGGACCCATGCGGAGCGATGCCTGATCTCGCGTGGGAGAACCGCTTTTGCTCCGTAGACGAGGAAGAACAGGGTCTCGCCTGTCGGCCTGGTGGCGGTGGTGCGGATGGACCACAACACGGACTGGAGCTTGTCGTGCTAGCCCCTGCCGCAGGCCTCGAGCTTCTTCTTGAAGGTCCTAGTCTTGAGACCCCTCAGTACCTCCGTGTTGGCGCGTTCCGCCTGGCCGTTGCTCCTGGGGTGTGCCATGGAGGCGTAGCAGATCTGCGTTCCAAGGTTAGCACAATATGTTTTGAAGAGACTACTAGTGAGCTGTGAGCCATTGTCGGTGATGATACGATTAGGGACCCCAAATCGGCTTACGAGGCCCTTGACGAACTTAACTGCTGACTCGGCTGGGATGGTGCGGATGGCTTCCACTTCCGCCCACTTGGTGAATTTGTCAATGGCGACATAGAGGTAGTGGTAACCTCCAGGCGCTCAAGGGAATGGGCCCAGGATATCCAGCCCCCAGACCATGAACGGCCATGAGAGCGGGATAGTCTGGAGGCCCTGAGCCGACTGGTGGATTTGCTTGGCATGGAATTGGCGGGCCTTGCAGGATTTCACCAGCTCGACCGCTTCGTTGAGTACTGTGGGCTAGTAGAACCCGCTGCGGAAAGCCTTGCCGACTAGGATGCACGACGACGAGTGGTGCCCATAGTCTCTGCCATGTATGTCAGCCAGCAACTCATTCCCTTGTTCCCTGGAAATGCATCATAGAGAAACATCATTTGGCCGCTTCCTGTATAGCTCACCATCCTGAATGCAGTACGCTGTAGCCTGCCAGGCCACACGCTCCGCGTCTTCTTCCTTCTCCGGCAATGTGCCTTGCGTTAGGTACGCCCTGAACTCCTCGATCCAGCACCCCTCCTGAGGCTCAAGCGCTAAAAGGAGGCGCGCTCCTGAGGTCGGGCCGCAGGCGAGGGCTCCCGAGGCTGGTGGCTGGGGGAGTTCCTCCTGAGGTGGCGCCGGCTCCACAGGCGGAGGTGCTGTCGAAGGCTTGAAGAGCCGCTCCTCGAAGACGCCAGACTCTTGGGGTAGCCGCTTGGATGCTCTTTTGGCGATGTCGTCGGCCTCCTTGTTGGTTCCACGGGGCACATGCTGTGGCTCCAGGCCCAGGAACTGCTTCTCCATTTTGCGCACCTCCGCTAGGTATGCCTCCATGTGCTCATCCTTTGGCTCATACACCTTGTTGGAGAAGTTGACGAGGAGCTGCGAGTCTCCCTTGATGGTGGGGCGTTTCACCCCCAGGGCCACCGCAGCCTTGAGGCCGGCGATGAGACCCTCGTACTCTACGATGTTGTTGGAGACCTTCTCGCCCCACTGGAAGCAGAGCTGCATGGCGTAGTAGAGTTTGTCCTGAGTGGGCGAGATGAGCACCGCTCCAGCCCCCGCACCCTGGCGTGCGAACACGCCATCGAAGTACATGACCCAGCCATCCGGTGCTTCACTCCCTGGCGAGAGGGTTCGGTTCTCGCCTGCTTTGAGCTCCGGGGTGTCGGTCCATTTTGCCACAAAGTCGACGAGTGTAGCCCCCTTGATGACCCTGGTTGTGCTGAATTCCTGGTCAAACGCTTGCAGCTCGATGTTCCATTCGGCAATCCTTCCCGCAACATTGGGGCTTCTGAGCACTCTCTCCAATGGGTAAGCTGAGACGACCTTGATGGGGTGACCCTGGAAGTAGTGGCGCAGCTTGCGCGAGGCCACCAGGAGTGCGAGCAAGAGCTTTTGAGGCATGGGGTATCGTGCTCTCGCATCTCGTAGCACCGTGCTGACGAAGTATACTGGGTGCTCGACGAGGGCGGGAGAGCTGACAGAGTTTTTGGCTCCCGGGGGCTGAGGTGTTTCCTGTGGGTTCCGAGCTTCAGGGGCTTGATGACCAACCGGGGCAGCCGCTGTCTCAGGAGCATCGCCTTGGTGTTGTGCTGCCTCATCCGGCTTGGCGGCTGCATTTGGTGGGCCCTTAACCCGAGGCTCCTCTCCAAGGGCCACCAGCACCGCGCTGACGGAGTGGGGTGTGGCAGACAGGTAGAGTACCAAGGGCTCGAGGGGACGAGGCGCCACCATGACCAGCGGGCTGGTCAAGTATCTCTTGAGGTCTTGAAATGCTAGGTTGGCCTCGGGGGTCCACTCGAACGGACCCTTCTTCTTCATCAGCTTGAAGAATGGCAAGGCGCACTCCCCCAACTTGGAGATGAAGCGCCCCAGCGAAGTCACGCAGCCTGCAAGCTTCTGCATCTCCTTGAGGTTTTGTGGTGGGCTCATGTCTTCGTTTGCCTTGACCTTCCCCGGGTTGGCCTCGATCCCCCTGTGGGACACGAGGAAGCCCAGCAGCTTGCCGGAAGGAACACCAAACACACACTTCTCTAGGTTGAGCCGCAAGTCCACCTGGCGGAGGCTCGTGAAGGTTTCCTCTAGTTCCTGAATCAAAGTTCTTGCCTCCCGAGACTTCACCACAATGTCGTCGACGTAGGCCTCAGCGTTTCTCCCGAGATGCCGCCCCAAGGCGATGTGCATCAGTCATTGAAAGGTCGCTCCTGCGTTGTGCAGTACGAATGGCATGCAAGTGTAGCAGTATACCCTGCATGGCGTCAAGAAAGCTGTTTTCTCCACATCTTCCGCCGCCATCTTGATCTGGTGGTAGCCTGAGAATGCATCCAGGAAACACAGCAGATCACACTCGGCGGTGGAGTCAACAATCTGGTCGATGCGCGACAGCGGGAATGGGTCTTGAGGGCAAGCCTTGTTGAGGTTGGTGAAGTTGACACACATGCGCTCCTTCCCTCCTTTCTTCGGCACAACGACCGGGTTCGCCAGCCACTCTGGGTACCGGACCTCGCGAATGACACCCGCTGCCTCCAACTTGCGGGTTTCTTGAATGATGAAGGACTACTTCTCCGTGGACTGTCACCTCGCCCTCTGCTTCACAGGGCGCACATTGGGGCATACCCTTAGATGATGCTCAATCACTCTTCTCGGGACCCCAACCAGCTGCTTTGGCTCCCAGGCGAATACTTCCTTGTTTTCCCGCAAGAAGTCCACCAACTCCCTTTCTTGACCTGGGGCGACATCGGCACCTACGGTAAAGGTAGCACTAGAGGCCCCGTCCACGTCGACCAGTATCTGCTTCGTCTTGGCTTGACCTTGAGTGAATAGCTACTTCTTCTTGGTCGGCGCGGCCCCCTTGGTCCTGGACACGGCCTTGTCGATCTGGCAAGCTGCCGTTGTGGCCCTGATGGCGAGTTTGAGGGCCGCCAAGGCTTCCTTGGTGTCTCCGGCCACGGTGAGGACGCCCTTGCTTCCTGGCATCTTCATGAGGTTGTAGGCAGGATGGGTAGCTGCCATGAACTGGGCCAGCGCCTGGTACCCGAGGATGGCGTTGTACGCAAGCCGATGCGGGCGATGTCGAAGTCGATTAGCTCGGTACGGTAGTTGCCGCGTGTGCCGAAAGTCACGGGGAGACGGATCTGCCCCAGGGGGTTGGAGGAGCCACTGCTGACTCCGGAGAAGGGCTTGCTGGGGCGGAGCCGCTCAAGCGGTACGTGAAGGAGACTAAAAGCCTCCACGAAGAGCACGTTGAGGCTGGCTCCGCTATCGATGAGGGTCTTGGTGATGGCTACGCTGCAGATGGTGGGCATGCAAAGCATCGGGAGCACGCCCGAACCGACGGTGGTGACTGGGTGATCCCTTGAGTCGAAGGTCAGGTCGGCCTTGGGCGCCACCCAACCCGGGGGAGCCCCCTGCCGCGTGGAGGCGGCGCTGATCTGGCGAAAGAATGGCTTGGCGTGACGGTCCGAGGGCGGCGCCTGCGAGCCACCAAGGAGAGCCGCGACGACGGGGGGTGCTGGTCCCCCGAAGTGCGCGATGAAGAGGTCGTGCAACTCCTCCCAGGAGGCCGCAGAAGATTTCGGCAGATGGAGGAGCCAGGCACGCGGCACGCCAACGAGGGCCATTGGGAGACAGTTGGCCATGACTTTATTGTCATCCCTGGCCTCCAGGACGGCCTCCTCGTACGCCAGCAGAATGGCCGCCAGATCCGCCGCACTATCGTAACGGGGCGGCATCTCTGACTTGAACTTATGCGGCCACCGTACTCGCCGCAAGGCGGGGGTGAAGGCCTGGAGCCCCACGGCGCTGTGGGGGCGCCCGTCGATCCAGTCAGAGAAGCAGTGGCGTCCATGAGAGCCGGTTGGAGCTGCGAGGCCGTCGGGGGCAAGCTTCGGAGCACCCCTACCTGGCGCGCCAAATGTTGGATTTCGGGTTCCGGTAAAACCCTTGAGGTTCGAACACTGGGGTGCGCACGAAGATGTCTCCCCCTCTCTAGCTCGCACACATCATGATCTCACGACCTAGCTTGACGAACCCAAAGAATAAGGGACACAAGAGTTTATACTGGTTCGGGCCACCAATGTGGTGTAATACCCTACTCCAGTGTGGTGTGATGGATTGCCTCTTGGGCTAAGGATGAACAGTTACAAGGGAAGAACAACCTCCTAAGGAGAGGTGCTCTTGTGCTTGGTGAGTGTGGTGGCTTGATGGAATGGATCCGGTCCAAGATGAGATGAGCCAGATCAGGTTAGATCCACAGATACAACCCATTCCTTTGATACAGATGCATACTTAGTTTAGATCTGATGTAAGTCTTGCGAGTACTTTGGATGAGTACTAACTGTTGCTTTGCTGCCTGTTTTTCCCCCATACCCGATTGTTGCGACCAGATGATGGATCCCAGGAGCCAGATGACACAACTGATGATTACTACTACTCCGAGGGTGCCTACTACTACGTGATGGCCGCTGACGACCTGGAGTAGTTAGGAGGCTCCCAGGCAGGAGGCCTTGCCTTTTCGATCGATTTTACTTTTGTGCTAGCCTTCTTAAGGCAAACTTGTTTAACTTATGTCTATACTCAGGTATTTGTTGCTTCCGCTGACTATTGTGTATTCGAGCTTATGTATTCGAGCCCTCGAGGCCCCTGGCTTGTAATATAAAGCTTGTATTATTTTGATTTGTGTCTAGAGTTGTGTTGTGATATCTTCCCGTGAGTCCCTGATCTTGGTCGTACACATCTGCGTGTATGATTGAATCGGGGGCATCACAATATTTCTCAATATAAATTGTGGAAATGATATGCTAAAGTAGGCATTGGGCGAGAACAATTATGAATCTTGTCTTTGACATTACCAAAAGTGAAATGGTTTGCTCTTTATCATACTAACCTATCTCACAAAGTTCTGTTGAGTTTTGCGTGATTGAAGTTTTCAAGTTTTGGGTGAGATGTCGATACGAGGAGAATAAAGAGTGACAAGACCCTAAGAGTTGGGATGCCCAAGGAACCTCAAGGTAATATTCAAGGAAGATCTAAGCAACTAAGCTTGGGGATGCCTCGAAAGGCATCCCCTCTTTCGTCATCAACATTATCGGTAACCTCACTTGGAGCTATGTCTTCATTCGTCACATGATATGAGTTTTACTTGGAGTGTCATTTTATTTGGTTAGTATTTGCTTGATGTTATTTATAATAATGTTTTGCATCTTTTATTTCAATAAAAGTGGCTATGATAGCCTTTGCCATGCTTATTTTGCAAGTATACATGTTGCTGTTTGAAAACAAAAAGTTTATCGCTGTTGCAAAAATTCCCTAGAAAAGTAAGAATGCGATAAAATGTTGAAACTTTTTGCAAAACAAGATCTGATAAATTTTATACAGTGTGGCAAATTTTCATAACTTTTGGAGTTAGGGAAGTATTGATACTCTTGCATTCTTTACAAACTGTACTGTTTTGGCAGATTGCTATTATGTTTGCATTGTTTGCATATGTTTGCTTGTTTAGTGGTTATATCTGAGGATAGGAGTATTAAATATGCAGAGGCATTTAGTGTGCAATGTTGAATAATAATTTTAGTGATTTGCTACAGTAGATAATGATAAGGTTTTTGCATTGGTTTATACTAACTTATCTCACGAGTCCTTGTTGAGTTTTGTGTGGATGAAGCTTTTGAGATTTAGGAAAACCGTTATATGAGAATAATTAAGGAGACACAAAAGCTCAAGCTTGGGGATGCCTAAGGCACCCCAAGATAATATATCAAGAAGTCTCAAGCAACTAAGCTTGGGGATGCCCCGGTAAGCATCCCACCTTTCTTCTTCAACAATTATCGGTTAGTATCGGTTGAGCCTAGTTTTTGCTTCTTCACCATTGACCATGCCTCCCATGCTCCTTCTTGGCAAGATGGCATATTCCAAAGCTCAAAGCGATGCCGAGCTCCCTTAAATTGATTGGCCAGTTCGACCATCCCTTCTGGAGGTGCCTCGCTTGGCCATAGCACACTGATCATGCTCCTCATAGCTTTTCGAGCTTGCTCATGCACGATGGACAATTCCTTTAGGAGGTTCCCTCCGAACGAGCCAGCCTCTTCTTCGGGATGCCCGGTCAGGAGACCTGATAGGAGGGTGGCAAATTTTTTACATTCAGACCATACACATACTTTACATGATCAGAACTTCAAATTTCACTTACCGAACATGCCGCCTTTCAATCTCTGGTTCTCCTCGAGGGTTTGTGCCAGCTGGGATTTTAATCTCTCTATTTCTTCGGCCTGTTGCTGATTTTCCGCTTTAAGCTTGTTTTTATCCTCATGGCTTCGAGCCAGTACTCGGCGGCCGACTTCATGCTATGATTCAGCGTACCTTTGGGCCTATTTGGCCGCTTCCAGGTCTTTCTCCAGTTGGCTGATATGTCTCCAACGGATCTATAATTTTTTATTGTTCCACGCTATTATATTATCCATCTTGGATGTTTTATATGCATTATTATGCTATTTTATATCATGTTTTGGGACTAACCAATTAACCTAGTGCCAAGTGCCAGTTGCTATTTTTTCCTTGTTTTTGTCATTTACAAAAAACCAATACCAAACGGAGTCCAAATGGAACGAAACTTTTTGAGGATTTTGCTTGGACGAGAAGACACCTAGGAACCTTCGGGAGGAGGTCAGAGGGGCCACCAGTTGGCGACAAGCTCGAGAGGCGCGCCCTAGGCTGGGGCGCCACCAGGCTTGTGGGCCCCCTTATGCTCCTCTTACCCTAATCTTTGCTCTATAAATACCCAAATATTCCGCGTATACCAAAGGGCACCAAAAATACTTTTCCGCCGCCACAAGTTTCTGTCCTCTTGAGATCCCATCTGGAGACCTGTTCCGGTACTCCGCCGGAGGGGAATTCGATCATGGAGGGCCTCTACATCAACCTTTTCGTCCTTCCGATGATGTGTGAGTAGTTTACCACAGACCTACGGGTCCATAGATAGTAGCTAGATGGCTTCTTCTCTCGGTTTGATCTTCAATACAATGTTCTCCTCGATGTTCTTGGAGATCTATTCGATGTAATCTTCTTTTGCGGTGCGTTTGTTGAGATCCGATTAATTGTGGATTTATGATCAATTATCTATGAATATTATTTGAGTCTTCTCTGAACTGTTTGATGCATGATTAGGGTAGCTTTGTATTTCTGTATGATCTGTTGATTTGGTTTGGCCAGCTAGATTGATTTTTCTTACAATGGGAGAGGTGCTCTGTAATGGGTTCAATCTTGTGGTGCTCATACCCAGTGACATACGGGGACATGACATGTATTTGTATTGCTGCCATTAAGGATAAAAAGGTGGGGTTTATTCATATTGATTGGATCTATCCCTCTACATCATGTCATCTTGCTTAAGGCGTTACTCTGTTCTTGTTAACCTAATACACCAGATGCATGCTGGATAGCGGTCCAAGTGGAGTAATAGTAGTATATGCAGGCAGGAGTCGGTCTACTTGTCACAGACGTGATACCTATGTCATAACTTTGCGCTTTTCTATCAATTGCTCAATAGTAAATTTTTTATCCACCGTATGTGTTCTTTCAAGAGAGAATCCTCTAGGGAAAACTATGGCCCTAGGTCTATCTTTTATCATATTATTTTAAGATCTATAAAACCAAAAACCGAAAATTACCTTGCTGCAATTTATTTACCTTTACTTTATTTTACACTTTTATTTATCTCTTATACCTATCTCTATCAAATCTCATCCTTGCAGTAACCGTGAAGGGATTGATAAGCCCTTTATCGCATTGGGTGCAGGTATTTGTTTATATGTGTAGGTGCAACCATTGGTGACTTTTGTGTTCCTGATGAAACTATGTACCTAGGGTAGGGTCATGGACCTGTCCTAACTGCCCTGCCCAAGGACATCTCTAGAAGAAATCACCTTTCAATCGACTTGGAGGTGTTCCACTCGACATACTCGAAGACACTCGACCAAGAAGCAATCACTCGACCAAGATCCAACCACTCGACGGCCAGGAGACCTAAAGTCACTCCGCACGCTAACGGTCGGTCATTAAGTAGCTTTTATGGTCATCATAGCACCTTATTAGGGGCGTTACCAGCAACGCCCAACCTTAATGTACTTAAAACCCTGCATAACTGAGGGTCGGAGGGGTCTGGCGAACTCTATATAAGCCACCCCTCATCAGTGTAAAGGGTTCGCACCCCTATGATTCATACACACATAATCCAGTCGACCGCCTCCGGGCTCCGAGACATAGGGCTATTACTTCCTCCGAGAAGGGCCTGAACTCGTAAACCTTGTGTGCTTACAACTACTCCATAGCTAAGATCTTGCCTCTCCATACCTACCCCCCTACATTACTGTCAGACTTAGAACCACGACAGTTGGCGCCCACCGTGGGGCAGGTATCTTAGCGATTTGTTGGAGGAGTTGCAATCTTTTCCGATCCAAATCATCATGGTTTCTGGAAGAGTTTTGGTGGAGGGCCGCGAGATCCGTCTCGGCGCGCTCACGTTCATCGCCGACGACTCCGCTTGGCTTCAGGAGGCTCCGCTCGACGTCGACGCACTCCCTGTCCGCGGGGCAACGCACATTCGCGCGTGCGTCCGCGGCGTCCTCTTGCAGCAACCGTCGATCCATTATCGGTCGGCCCTTGTGTTGTCCTCCCTCCCTGTTTCCCGCCGGCACAAGCGCTCCGGTCGGTCGAGACTTCAGCGGTGGGTGAGACACATGGTGGCACGCCAGTCGGCCACCCCTCAAGTCGCGGCGATCAAGCCCGATGAATCCCTATATGGCCTGTTTGACCTATCGACTGGCTCCGCAGAGACCGCATCCGTGTGCGACAGCAGTGATCCGGCGGCAAAGGTTCTGATGGTCGATGGACCGCGCAGTCCTCCCGGTTTTCCCCGCACCGACGGAGGCGCAGGTGGAGGCGACCCATCGCATCCCCATGAGGAATATCTCCCCGAGCCTCTCACGTCGCTGCAGAGAGAAGAACTTCGTTGCTGGAACATGGATGCACTGCACACTCCTATCGTTGGAGAAACCCCCAAGGCTCGTGCCTTGGAGGACGCGCGCCTGGCAAATTTGGCTGAGCGCACTCGACTGGAGAACCTCCAGCGAGCACTCGACGAGCGTGTGCGACAACGGGTTCCAGAATCCAGTCGATGTCAGCTCTTTCCGCCCCCGCAGGTATATCGAACTCCGATTCAGAATTTAGCAGCTGCAGCCCGTATAGCAGAGTCGATTCAGCCTTCCCAGTCAGAGGCTGGCAGAGGCTTGCTGCAGATCTGAGCGTTACTCCGGGCAGTAGGAGACCAGAATTCCGCTGTTTCTCAGTCGCAGAACAGGATTCATAGCAGATCCATTGCTGCAGACACAGTCCAGTCGGCTCATAGCCCAAGATCGCCCCCGAGGCATGAGGGATGTGGGGACCGACGTGATCAGTACGGGAACCGTGAGAAGTATGATCACTGATTCGATCGTGACGATCGACGTCGAGTGCCCACCCTCCCCCGAGGAGTGGATCGTATGTGCCTCGACAGCAGGATGACAGGCGCCCTCATAGTGTTGGGCGAAGGATTCCAGTCGACCCCAGGGAACCAGGCTTTGATGCGAGATCCATTCTCGTTCAAGGTTTGGTCGACAGGAACAGAGCTCACCGAGAAGGTCACGACAGAGATGCACCTACCAGCAATAGAGTACATGTTTCGGGGCCAGAGTGCTTTAGTAGAGCCATCAGGGCCGCTGTGATTCCTCCCAACTTCAGGTTGGCGACTGGAGTCAGTAAGTTCACTGGTGAGTCCAAGCCCGATACTTGGCTTGAAGACTACCGAGTGGCTGTCCAGATTGGCGATGGCAATGATGAAGTGGCCATGAAGCACCTGCCTCTCATGTTGGAGGGCTCAGCGAGAGCGTGGCTGAATCAGTTAGCACCCAGCAGCATTTACACTTGGGAAGATCTCGCCCGAGTGTTTGTCACCGCATTTGAAGGAACATGCAAGCGACCGGCAGGGCTGACGGAACTGCGGTCTTGCATGCAGAAGCCGAATGAAACTTTGAGGGATTACATCCAGAGATGGATCACGTTACATCACATGGTAGAGAATGTGCCTGATCACCAAGCGGTCTGTGCCTTCAAAGAAGGCGTCAAGTACAGAGAACTGAATCTGAAATTCGGTCGAACCGGAGACATGTCTCTGAATCGGATGATGGAGATTGCCACCAAGTACGCTAATGGTGAAGATGAGGATCGACTCCGGAGTGGCAAGCACAAGTCAGTCGCCCAAGAAACCGGAGGAGGAAATTCCAATCGGAAACAGAAGCGGAAAGCCGAGCCAGCTGCTCCTGGGGAAGCCTTGGCTGTAACTCAAGGAAAGTTTAAGGGGAAACCCAAAGGGCCTTGGAACCCCAAGAAAGTCAAAGACCAAGACGGAAATGATGTGTTGGATTTGCCATGTCACATCCACACCAAGAAAGATGAAGAGAGTAAGCTCATTTACCCGAAACATACCACTCGATAGTGTCGGCTCTTGATCCAGCAGTTCCATGGCAAACAGCCCAAAGATAAGGAAAAGGAGTCAGACAAAGTTGAGGACAAGGAAGACAGTGATGATGGATACCCCCAGGTCAATTCCACCTTGATGATTTTTGCTGATGTTGAAAGCAAAAGTCGACTGAAAGTTATCAACCGTGAGGTGAATATGGTTGCTCCGGCGACACCCAGTTATCTGAAGTGGTCTCAGACTGCCATCACATTTGACCTGTCCGATCACCCAACGCACATTGCCACCCCTGGGAGGCAAGCTTTGGTGGTCGACCCAGTTGTTGAAGGCACTCGACTGACCAAAGTCTTGATGGATGGTGGCAGTGGTTTGAACATACTGTATGCTGAGACATTCAAAGGGATGGGCATTCCGATGTCCAGACTCAGTACCAGCAACACGAGTTTCCATGGAGTCATTCCCGGGAAGAAGGCTGAGTCACTCGGCCAAATTGCTCTTGATGTGGTTTTCGGTGATTCCAAGAATTACCGCAAAGAAAAGTTGATGTTCAAAGTTGTGGATTTCCAGAGTGCTTATCACGCTATTTTGGGCAGGCCAGCTTATGCATGCTTCATGGCTCGACCATGTTATGTGTATCTCAAATTGAAGATGCTTGGTCCCAAAGGTGTGATCACTGTTACGGGCAATCGGAAGAAAGTAGAAGAGTGTTTTCAGAAAGGCTCAAGGATCGCTGATGCTCAGATGGCAGTAGTGGAGCTGCAGGAGTACCAGAAGACTGCAGACCTGAGTGATTTGTTGCGAGCCAAGAAGCCCGCTACAGAATCAGCTTTTCAGTCATCTGGTGAAACGAAGCCGGTTCACATTCACCCGACCGATCCCAGTGCTGCTCTGACTCATATCTCAACAACACTCGACTCCAAATAGGAAGAAGCGCTCATCCAGTTCCTCCGTGAGAGCTGGGACATCTTCGCATGGAAGCCTTCTGACATGCCGGGTGTTCCTAGGGGGCTGGCTGAGCACCGCCTACGAGTCGACCCAAAAGTGAAACCTGTCAAAGAACTTCTCCGACGGGCCGCCGTCCAAAAGAGAAAGGCTATTGGTGAGGAGGTGGCTCGGCTCTTAGCAGTGGAGTTCATCCGAGAGATTTACCACTCCGAGTGGCTCGCCAATGTTGTCATGGTCCCCAAGAAGGACAAGTCACTTCGCATGTGCATTGACTTTAAACATATCAATCGGGCCTGCCCGAAAGATCATTTTCCTCTCCCCCGCATCGACCAGATAGTCGACTCGACTACGGGATGTGAGCGACCGTCTTTTTTAGACGCCTATTTCGGGTACCATCAGATCCGTCTGTATGGACCCGACGAGATCAAAACAGCTTTCATCACTCCATTCGGGTGCTTCTGTTATGTTACCATGCCATTCGGCCTTAAGAATGCCGGAGCCACATTCATGAGGATGATTCAAAAGTGTTTGCTCACTCAAATCAGTCGGAATGTGGAAGCATACATGGATGATATTGTGGTCAAGTCACGGAAGGGTTCCGACCTACTGACTGACCTTGCTGAAACCTTTGCCAACCTCAGGAGGTATGATATCAAGCTTAATCCATCAAAGTGCACATTCGGAGTTCCTGGCGGAAAGTTACTCGGTTTTCTTGTTTCCGAATGGGGAATCGACGCCAATCCAGAAAAAGCTGGTACTATACTCTGGATGAAACGTCCTGTGCGAGTGCACGACGTCCAGAAGCTTACTGGTTGCTTGGCCGCTTTAAGTTGATTCATCTCTCGTCTCGGTGAAAAGGCATTGCCTCTTTACCGATTGATGAAGAAGTCAGACAAGTTCGAGTGGACTCCTGAAGCTGATGCAGCATTTGCAGAGCTCAAAGCTCTGCTCTCCACCCAGCCGGTGCTTGCTGCCCCAATCAGCAAAGAGCCTTTGCTGCTTTACATCGCAGCTACGGGACAGGTCGTCAGTACGGTACTTACGGTCGAGCGGGAAGAAGAAGGAAAATCCTTCAAAGTTCAGCGCCCAGTATATTATGTTTCTGAAGTTTTGACCCCGTCGAAGCAAAGATATCCTCATTGTCAGAAGCTTGTATATGGGATTTATATGACCACAAAGAAGGTTGCTCACTACTTCTCTGATCATTCCATTACAGTTGTCAGCGACGCTCCATTGTCAGAGATCCTGCACAACAGAGATGCAATTGGTCGAGTGGCAAAATGGGCGATTGAACTCCTTCCTCTAGATATCAAGTTTGAGGCAAAGAAAGCTATCAAGTCCCAAGCAATAGCAGATTTCATCGCCGAGTGGATTGAACAACAACTGTCGACTTAGGTTCACTCGGAGCATTGGACCATGTTCTTCTACGGTTCCAAAATGCTGAATGGTTCCGGTGCCGGGGTAGTATTGGTCTCCCCCTGAGGAGATAAGCTCAGATATGTTCTTCAAATCCACTTTGATTCCTCCAATAACGAAGCATAATATGAAGCACTTTTATATGGGTTGCGCATGGCCATTTCACTCGGCGTCCGTCGCCTCATGGTTTATGGTGACTCAGATTTGGTGGTTAATCAAGTGATGAAGGAGTGGGACGTCAGAAGTCCAGCCATGACTGGTTATTGCAATGCAGTGAGAAAGCTGGAGAAGAAATTCGAGGGGTTAGAATCACATACCCTGACTGAAAAATCAAGCAGCTGATGATTTGGCGAAAATAGGTTCCAAAAGAGAAGCCATTCCCAGCAATGTGTTTTTGGAACACATCCACACACCATCAGTTCAGGAGGATCCCTTCACTGAAGAAGCCCCGCAGCCAAAAAGTGCCACGGATTCGATTGAAGTTGAAGTTCCAGCTGTGGTTGACCTGATCATGGAAGTTTTGATCATCACTCCCGACTGGACGGTACCGTACATCGCGTACATCCTAAGGAAAGAACTCCCAGAGGACAAAGAAGAGGCTCGACAGATCGTCCGTCGATCCAAGGCCTTTATAGTCATAAAGGGACAGTTGTATAGAGAAAGCGCGACTGGAGTTAGTCAGAAGTGTATAACACCATAAGAAGGTCAGATAATCCTTGATGATATCCACTCGGGAACGTGTGGTCATCATGCGTCCTCTCGGACCATTGTGGCTAAAGCATACCGAGCAGGATTCTACTGGCCAAGGGCGAATGAAATGGCGAAAGAGATAGTCGACAAATGTGAAGGATGTCAGTTTTACTCCAATATGTCGCACAAACCCGCGTCAGCCCTGAAAACCATTCCACTTGTCTGGCCCTTCGCTGTTTGGGGACTGGACATGGTTGGACCACTGAGAACGGGCAGGAGCGGCTTCACTCATGTGCTAGTAGCAGTCGACAAGTTCACCAAATGGATTGAAGCTAAGCCTATCAAGAATCTTGATGCTTGCACTGCTATCAGTTTCATCAGAGAGTTGATATTCAGATATGGAGTTCCGCACAGCATCATCACTGACAATGGGTCAAACTTCGATTCTGACAAATTCAGAGCCTTTTGCGCCTCTCAAGGCACACGAGTCGACTACGCTTCATTCGCTCACCCCCAGTCGAATGGACAAGGAAAAAGAGCAAACGGATTAATTCTCAAAGGACTGAAACCCCGACTGATGCGTGATCTCAAGCACGCAGTAGGGGCATGGGTCGACGAGCTTTCATCAGTTCTTTGGGAATTGAGGACAACCCCGAACCGATCGACTGGAAGAACCCCATTCTTTTTGTCTACGGAGCCGAAGCAGTTTTGCCGAGTGACCTGCTTCACAACGCACCCCGAGTCGAGCTCTACTCTGAAGACGAAGCAGAACAAGCCCGACAGGACGCAGTCGACCTCCTAGAAGAAGAAAGAGAAATGGCCATGATCCGATCGACTATCTATCAGCAAGACTTGCGTCGATTCCATGCCAGAAATGTGAAGAGTCGAGCCTTCCAAGAAGGAGACTTGGTTCTCCGAGTGGATCAACAAAAGCCACACAAACTCATTCCTACTTGGGAAGGTCCCTTCATAGTCACCAGAGTCCTCCACAATGGAGCGTACCACCTTTATAATGTCGATCACCAGATTGATGAGCCACGAGCCTGGAATGCGGAGCTGCTCCGCCCCTTTTATACTTGAATTCTCACTCGGATGAGATGTAATAAGAAAAACTTCTGTAGTTTATTTATCAAAGACAAGAGCGTTATAATTTTCCCAGTGATCGTTATTGTTTTTGTTTGCATGAGAAATCCCCCAGTGGGTGGCTTAGCTGCGAATCCATTTCGCCTAAGTTTGTAAAAATAATTTCATACCGAGTGGTGAGCCAGCCTCTCATTCGGAGGCTTAGCTGCGAACCCATTTCGCCTAAGTGTTTGAAAATCCTACCGAGTGGTGAGCCAGCCTCCCACTCGGGGGCTTAGCTGCGAACCCGTTTCGCCTAAGTGTTTGAAAATCCTACCGAGTGGTGAACCAGCCTCCCACTCGGGGGCTTAGTTGCAGTCCAGTACTCACCTAAGTATTTGAAAATCCTACCGAGTGGTGAGCCAACCTCCCACTCGGGGGCTTAGCTGCAGTCCAGTACTCGCCTAAGTATTTGAAAATCCTACCGAGTGGTGAGCCAGCCTCCCACTCGGGGGCTTAGCTGCAGTCCAGTACTCGCCTAAGTTTGAAAAATCCTACCGAGTGGAGAGCGACCCTCCCACTCGGAGGCTTAGCTGCAGTCCAGTACTCGCCTAAGTTTGAAAAATCCTACCGAGTGGAGAGCGACCCTCCCACTCGGGGGCTTAGCTGCAGTCCAGTACTCGCCTAAGTTTGAAAAATCCTACCGAGTGGAGAGCGACCCTCCCACTCGGAGGCTTAGCTGCAGTCCAGTACTCGCCTAAGTTTGAAAAATCCTACCGAGTGGAGAGCGACCCTCCCACTCGGAGGCTTAGCTACAGTCTAGTACTCGCCTAAGTTTGAAAAATCCTATCGAGTGGAGAGCGACCCTCCCACTCGGGGGCTTAGCTACAGTCCAGTACTCGCCTAAGTTTGAAAAATCCTACCGAGTGGAGAGCGACCCTCCCACTCGGAGGCTTAGCTGCAGTCCAGTACTCGCCTAAGTTCGAAACGCATCCCAATCCGCAAGGACGACGAGGTGCAGGTCGACTGCCACCTTCTCCTTCAGAGCTTCGCCATAAATGCAACGTGCGCTCCATCCCGACCCGCAAAGACGACGAGGTGCTGGCCGACTGCTACCTTCTCCTTCGGAGCTGCGCCACAAATACAAAAGTTGTCTCGAGTGAAGAACGAGTTCCACTCGATGGAGAATTCATGAAGATATTCAACGATAAACCAAGTTCAGATAAATCCTAAAGGTTCCAGACCGTAGATCGAAGTGCTCGGGCATTCAGCCTGAAAGAGTTTAACGGTTACAAAAACCACTCGGCATTCCGAGGCAAATTTAAGGTGGGGCATACAAGTTTGTTCACTCCACAGGAGGAGGACTGGCAGGCTCGACGAACTCGTCCAGGTCAACGCCGTCGGCAATTCGAGTGGCTGCAACAATAAAAGTCTCCATAAAAGATCAGAAGTCATGCCTCTGGGTGTTGGCGACCTTGATTGCTGCCAGCTTATCTTGTCGCACCTCCTTGCATTGGACACGAACCAAAGACAGAGCCACATCAGCACCACACCGGGCAGAAGATTTCTTCCACTCCTGCACTCGACCAGGGATCTCGTTAAGTCGAGTCATCAGAGACTCAAGATCATTCTGGAGCATGGCCCCTGGCCAAAGTGCCGTGTCGATCCGTGATGTGGCGACCTTCAGTCGAGCCAAGTAGTCCACAACACCGTCGATGCGGGATTCCAGTCGGAGCAGATTCATGGCAGTTTCATCTTTCACTAGAGAGTTGATGGGGTCCAAACCTGGCTCAATCCGCCCAGTCTCCTCCTCGAAGTTCTGGCAAAACTCTGCATTCACGATCCAAGGATAAGTCAATTTTCGTATGCTGAGTCGACAAAAAAACATCAGTCAAAACAAAATGTATACCTTCAAGCTTGATGAACAACTTCTTGGCAAGGCTCCTCAGATAGCTCTCCAGATCGTCCCTCCTGCAAGCGATGCCTTCCATCTTCTCGTTCAGGTTGACCTTGTCCTTCTTCAAGCGCGTGACCTCCTTGTTGGCTTCGTCCAGGGCAGATTTCATCTTGGCGTTCTCATCTTCCAATTGGCCGACTGAAGCCAGTTTCTGTTCAGCCAGAGCGGTTCTGTCGTCAGCTTTCTTTTGAGCAGCAGCCAAATCCTGATCCTTCTTCGCCAGAGCTTCGTTCAGTTTTTCTGCAAAGAAATGGTGCTTGATTCAGAAAGAGCAGAAGGGTACTCAAGCCTAAGACAAACCAGTCGACAAGCTCGTCTTACCATTGGCGTCGTCCTTGGCCTTTTGCAGCTCTGTCTTGGCCAATTCCAAGTCAAGGTTTAGCTGGATCTGCTGTTTCTCCAAGTCAGCAAAGCGAGCTCCAAGGTCACAAGATTTCTGCAATCAGGGAGGGGAAGTTATTTTACAGCGAAAAACGACAAAGACAATAAATACTAAGACTATGGTCGACTGCCCGCAGTCCATCATAGTCTCGGGGACTACACCCAGTGGGTGCACTTTGCGTGCCCCCACCGGTTCGGTTTACACTCGACACGACCAGACCAGATCGAGCGAAAGAATCAAAATACAAAGACTACAGTCGACTGCCAGCAGTCCACCGTAGTCTCGGGGACTACACCCACTGGGTGCACTCAGCGTGCCCCCACTAGTCCAAAAATTCAATCGACGCACCCAGTGGGTGTACAGATGCAAAGATTTTCGAAAAGAGAGTCTTCAGATAGCATATCCTAATAGAACAAGCGGTGACCAACTAACCTGAACATTGCTTTGGAGAGCCGAGCTGGCATCATAGGCGGCCTGACAATGGTACGGTGAAGGTAACAGAACCCCGATTGGCATCACCAGCGTCCTAAACGACTGGTTCCGCCATCAGCATCGACTGTGGCACCTTGCTTGCAGGAGCTTTCCTATTTTTCCTCGTCAAAGGCCTCTCAGGCTCTTCATCATCATCATCGGGGAGGTCAATAATGTTAGGAGCTGTTCAAAGATCAATCGCCAAAATCACATCACCCAATGGTACACATTGCAGTTGAGTCGCCAAATAAAGACAGAATGACAGAAATCATACCTAGATTGGAAGTGACTGCATCCTCCATTACCTCATCCTCATCCCTGTAAGCTGAGGTCCCAGAAGTAGCAGCGCTGCCAGTTCCAAAGTTTGTCTGGTTAAATCAAGAAAAAATAAACAACACGGAGCGTCGAGTGAATACAAAGGGAGACACTCACGCAGAAGCGACGGGGATGTCAATCTTAATCTTCGGCAACGCCTTCCGAGGCTTCTGCTCTGCAACTTTGGGATGCTTTGACGCTTTTTCAGTTGGGGTTGGTGATGATGTCCGAGGACGCTTTGAAGACTGACCAGTCTGAGCAATCGCCTTTTCATGGGCGCTCGGTCGTTCTTGGTCAAGCTTGGATCGCCTCTCCCTGCGAGGAGGCGACTTGACTTCTTCTTCGTCACTTGAGTCGTCGCTTTGTTCGTCCCCTTCTCCGTTAGAATGCCATTCGCCACTGTCGCCGCCGCTCGCCTCTCCTTCCGGGTCTTGCTCTTGCTCTCCGTTGGGCACTGAGTACATTTCAATAAGGGCCTGAAAGAAAGCAGGAAGAATAAAGTCAGTCGACGCAGTATAGACAGCCGCGCGAGTGAATTCAGATTATAACCAAAAGCTCAGAATCAGACCTTTTCTGGTTCATGGGACTGGTCGAATGGAGGAACTCTCCTGGCTCCCCTGGGGTTGTCCTTGTTTCCGGTGATGCCCGACAGCCACCCCTCCAGTGTGTCGTCATCGACCTCCTCCGGGTGAATCCGAGTGGTGTCGTCAAGACCCGAATACATCCACATCGGATGGTCTCGAGCTTGAAGAGGCTGGATGCGCCGCCGAAGGAAAACCTCCAAGAGATCCATACCAGTGAACCCGTCACGGATAAGCTGGACCACTCGTTCGACCAACACCTTAACTTGCACCTTCTCCTCCGGGATCACCTTCAAAGAGGAGGGTTTCCTCACTCAGTCCATGGTAAAAGGAGGGAGGCCAGTCGACTGCCCTGGCGTCGGCTGGTGTTTGCAGTAAAACCAGGTCGACTGCCATCCGCGGACCGAGTTGGGAAGAATCATGGCCAGAAAGGAACTTTTCCCTCTCATCTGAACACCAAGACCCCCACACATCTGAATCACTTGTGTTCTCTCATCACTCGGATTGGCATTTTTCACCGTCTGAGAACGACAGGTGAAAATGTGCTTGAAAAGACCCCAGTGAGGCCGACAACCCAAGAAATTCTCGCACAAAGACACGAAAGCAGCGAGATACATGATTGTGTTGGGAGTGAAGTGGTGGAGTTGTGCCCCAAAGAAATTCAGAAATCCCCGAAAGAAAGGGTGAGGAGGCAAGGAAAACCCACGGTTGACGTGGGTGGCAAGGAGAACGCGCTCACCCTCCCGAGGCTGTGGCTCGGATTCCTTCCCCGGAAGCCGCGCCGATCCATGGGGGATCAGTCCTCCGTCGGCTAGGTCATCGAGGTCTTCTTGGCGGATCGTCGAGCGGATCCAGTCGCCCTGGATCTAGCCCTTCGGCGGGCCGGCTCGTGAGGAAGATCCACCCCGACTGGTCGCCTTCCCGTTCGCCTTTGCCGTCGCCTTCTTTGCCCGCTCCAGAGCCACCGTCTTCTCCTTCCCCATCGTCACCGGCGAGACACGTACGGAGCGGCGGCGCTGGGGCGAGAGCGAGCGCGACGAAGAAGCCAGAAGAGGAGAAGAGGAAATGAGAACGCACTGTTCAAGAAACCCCGGTCCGACGCCTTATATGAGGTTACTTCCGAGTGGCTGACTGGTAGGCCCGGACGATCTTGTCAAATCCCGCAACAGTCGCACGCGCGATACGTGGCGAAAAAGGTGGTACGGAGATCGAGGCGGCTCCGCCCTATCCCATCCGATTACTGCGGCCTCCCCCGTCCCGCGCGCTTCCCAAAAATTCGAATCCCGCGAAATCCATAGGCAACAGAACAACTTGTCAGACGGAAGATCTCCTCCACACCGTCACTCGGAGCTTTTCAAGTAAAGAAACTCACTCGACAAAAAACTAAGAATGGATCAAGGCGACTGAAAAGGAAGTTGCTGTCGTCACTCAGGTTCATTGATCCGAAACAAGATATGCTCATGGCATGAAAAATGAGTCGGAGAAGTTCTCAACTCCTTCCCCACTCAAACCTCGATCCATTCGGGGGCTAATGATGAAGCTATGTACCTCGGGTAGGGTCATGGACCTGTCCTAACTGCCCTACCCAAGGACATCTCTAGAAGAAATCACCTTTCAATCGACTTGGAGGTGTTCCACTCGACAGACTCGAAGACACTCGACCAAGAAGCAATCACTCGACCAAGATCCAACCACTCGACGGCCAGGAGACCTAAAGTCACTCCGCACGCTAACGGTCGGTCATTAAGTAGCTTTTATGGTCATCATAGCACCTTATTAGGGGCGTTACCAGCAACGCCCGACCTTAATGTACTTAAAACCCTGCATAACTGAGGGCCGGAGGGGTCTGGCGAACTCTATATAAGCCACCCCCCTCCTTAGTGTAAAGGGTTTGCACCCCTGTGATTCATACACACATAATCTAGTCGACCGCCTCCGAGCTCCGAGATGTAGGGCTATTACTTCCTCCGAGAAGGGCCTGAACTCGTAAACCTCGTGTGCTTACAACTACTCCATAGCTAAGATCTTGCCTATCCATACCTACCCCCCTACATTACTGTCAGACTTAGAACCACGACAGTTCCCCCTACTAGATTGATACCATGGTTATCAACTGAGGTAAATACTTATGTCTACTTTGCTGCATCACCCTTTCCTCTTCAAGGGAAAAACCAATGCAAGCTCAAGAAGTAGCAGGAAGAATTTCTAGCGCCGTTCCCGGGGAGGATCTACATCAAGCCTACCAAGTACCCATCATAAACTCTCATTTCTTGCATTTACATTATTCGATTTTTGCCTCTCGTTTTCCTCTCCCCACTTCTAAAATGTTTTCAGAAAAACACAAAAATATTTGCCTTTTTATTTGCCTTCTTTCCGTTTGCTTTTTTGTTTGCCATTTGTATGCTTGTGTGCTAGATTGCTTGCTACCATGTCAGAATTTGAGGAGGTTATCGTTGAATACACTAGTAATAATCTTGAGGAAAAGTTTGAATCTTGTGCTCTTAATAATGAATCTTTTGAAACTGAAACCCCCACTCATCTTAAGACCAAGATCTATCATGTGGGCGATGGGAACATTATTGGAAAGAATATTATTCAGGAACTCTTTGATTGCACGGGAGTTATGCCTATAGGTAGGGGATCTATTCTTCAAAATACAAGTTGCTATGTGGATCCTATTTCCATGCTTGTCATTAAATTATAAAGAGAATTTCTACATATCCATCCGGCCTTAAAAAGTTGTTTTAGGAACTCCCAATATAGATGATCCTATGGATAAGAAAATTTCTACCATTATCCTTATGCGTGAATTTTATTATATAGTCCAAGAGGCTAGAGAAATTTTGAGTATCCCCCAATAGAATAAATTCTTTATGATAAGGAAACCTTATGTGGATTGGAATCTAAATATTATGTTGCTTTTAGTTACAATCTAAGAAAAAGAATCCCTTATGTGGAAGTTATCCAAGCTTTATACATTGATGCTTGTGATAGATTTGATTGCCTCACTAAAGGAATTGATGAAGGGTTTAATAAAGATTGGATTGAAGAGATGTCTAGAGAACCTATTAAAAGTGAGATACTTGTTTCATATGAAGATGTTTATGGTGATGTTCCTAAGTATGAAATTATGAATGTCAAAATTACTAATCGAAGTCATTTCCATGCATTAAGATCTTTCGCTAAAAAGGAAGAACATGAGTAACAAATTTTGCTAAGAAAGGTCTTGGAAGATTTGATTGGAAAGGAATTGAATGCCAAAGATGACAATACCTACATCTATGCAATATGCCTAGCTAGGGGCGTAAAACAACAACACTTGTTGGGAGGCACCCCAATTTTATTTTGTGTTTTTGTTTTTGCTTCTATTTTTATATAAATATGAAATTGTACTTCTGTTATGATTGTGTTTTAGTGTTTCAATTAATGTTGTGCCAAGTAAGGCCTTTGGGTTGATTTGGGTGTTAGTTGATTTGATTTGCTGAAAAACAAAAAACTTTTGGATCCAATAGAAGAATTGTTAAAATTTGCTGGAGCATGATAAAATCTGAGTTTTTTTACACAAGATTGATATACAAATTTCTTACGTTGCTCAAAATTTTCAGAAATATTTCAAGTTACAGAAGTCCGATGAAATTGCAGATTACTACAAACTAGTCTGTTTTTGACAGATTCTGTTTTCATTGTGTTGTTTGCTTATTTTGATGAATCTATGGGTTGTATTGGGGGGGGGGTATGAACCATGGTGAAGTTAGAACAAAATAGATATAATAGAAATATAAAATTGGAATGACTTTATGACAGTACCTAAAGGTGGTGATTTGCTTTATTATACTAACGGATCTCACAAGTTTTCTATTAAGTTTTGTGTTGTGAAGTTTTAAGTTTTGGGTGAAGTTTTGATGGACACACATCAATCGTGAATTTATTAGAATACTCTATGTGCTTCACTTATACTTTTTGAGCTAGGTAGTTGCTCTAGTGCTTCATTTATATCTTTTAGAGCACGGAGGCGGTTATATTTTGAAGAAATTGATGAGCTCTCATGCTTCACTTATATTATTTTGAGAGTTTTATAAATAGTATGGCAATTTGGTTAGGTTATAAAGTTAGTCCTAATATGATGGATATACCAAAAACTTTCATGAAGATCATTGAATATATGAGAAGTTTGATTCTTTGCACTGTCGGCGTTCTGGGAACGGGGGTCCCTAGACTTGCCTGCCTGCGGCCTGCGGCGTGGCTCGAAAGGGGCCCCAGCACGGCCCATCTTCATCAACACAGACCCAAGACCCTCGCGAGGGGCCAAGCCTCGCGGGGCGGACGACACGGAGCTTCCTCAGGCACGGCCTCATCAGGCTGGCTCGTGAGGAGGCGGAGAGATCAAGGCGGGGTACCTCACGAGGTGCCCGTGACGCAACCCATGACGACCGAAGGCGCCAGGCGGGCGCCAGCCCGCACAGTGTCCTCCTTTCCTCTTTGGTGCAAAGGGAGCAAGCGCAGGCAAGAGCATCAAGCAAAGGCACCCGTTTCGGTGCAACGAGACCAAGACCAGTCCAACGGCAGGGAGGAAATCATTGTGGAGCCCACGCCAACGTTACCACCAGAGTCTTTGGCAGGCGAGGACCAACTTTAGTCAGGATAAGTGTACCAGATGTTCCCCTTCAAAATGGCCAATTGTTGGCGCCCTTCCTGCTCAATATTTGGGAAGAGGCCCAGGGCCTTTGCCTATAAATAGGACTAGCCACCCCCAGGGTAGGGGGTGGGAGACCCGGGGGTTCGATCGATCGGTTGGCGATCGAAATCAGAGAGAGAGAGAGAGAGAAGGGTGACTAAACTCCTCCTAGCAGTTCATCCCCCCAGCCAAGAACAGACCCTCGCGAGGCTGTTCTTCCTTGTATTGCTCATCATCATCAGCCCAAGAGGCAATCCACCACACCACACACTGGAGTAGGGTATTACACCACAACGGTGGCCCGAACCAGTATAAACCCTGTGTCTCTTGTGTTGTTCTTTCCATAGCCTAGATCTTAGCGAGGCGGAGGGGCGCAGGTAGGTAGGAGGCGAAATCTCCGCGCGCACCCCAGTGTTCGAACCTCAAGGGTCTGCCGAAACCCGAAATCCGACATTTTGCGCGCCAGGTAGGGGTGCACCGGAATTCGTCTTCCACCACCCCGCTCTCCTCCGACCATCGCGTCCATGTCTGACGCTCGTCGGGCCCGCGCCGAGCGCCGGGCCGCTCTCGCTTCCCGCGTCGCCCAGACGGCTCCTGTCGGTGGGCGTCCTAGCCGTTCCCCGTCACCTGCCGTCAACACCGCCACCGGCCCGGCGGGGGACGAGCAGCAAGCGTCGTCTCAGCATCCGTCCGTGCGGCAAGACGGCCGCATCGCCACTCCCTCGCTCACCCCAGCTGGTTCTTCGTCCCGCGCCCTCCGCGCACCCATGGAGGCTCAAGATGCGCTCATCGCGGCAAATGAGCTCCTGCGCTACCGTCCCGTCGACGATGTCTACGAAGAATGGCTCAACCGCGTCGCCGAGCTCGTCCGCGCCGCAGGGGGCTCTCCTACGCTATCCGTTCCGCTGCACCGCACCCCGCCGCGCGCGGACGATGAAGCTCCGGCGGCGCCCGGCCGCCTCCTCCTCAAGAAGGCGCCATGGCTTCAAGGCGCGTGGCCCCTAGGCGGAACCCGCTCCGTCAGGTGCCAGCGCGGCAAGAGCAGAGCTGCCAAGAAGTCCCTCGCCCGCAAGAAGCTGCCCAGGCGCTCCCTGCTCCAGCACGTCGCGACCATGCTCCTGCTCCCGCACGTCAAGACCCCGCGCTGCTCCCAGCTACAGCGCGTGGGGACATGCAAGACCAAGCTCTCCATCACCCAAGGCCTCCCGTGGCCACACCAGGTTGCCGTGCCTTCACCACCGAGCTACGCAGCGTCGCGTGGCCCGGCAAGTTCAAGCCAGACCCGCCTCCTCATTACGACGGCATGGCCGACCCTGCGGAGTTCCTCCAGCTCTATGAGCTGGGCATCGAAGCTGCCAACGGAGACGAGAAGGTCATGGTGAACTGGTTTCCCATGGCGCTCAAGGACGGGGCCCACACCTGGCTCCTGAACCTGGCTCCAGGCACGATCTCCTCCTGGGACGAGATGTGCACCCGCTTCATCGCCAACTTCCAAGGTACTCGCGACCGGCCACCCGCCGTGAGCGACATGCGCCGCATCAAGCAACAACCCGGAGAGACCCTGCAGAAGTACATCCAGCGCTTCAACAACGCACGCCTCAAGATTCCCAAGGTGACCGAGGAGGCCATCATCTCAGCCTTCTCCGACGGCGTGCGTGATATCAAGATGAAGGAGGAGCTGACGATGCATGAAGACCTGTGCACTTCCTTGGAGCTGTTCAACTTGGCAACCAAGTGCGCCAGGGCTGAGGAAGGGCGTCTCTCCCTCCTCGAGCTGCCTGCCGCAGACCCAGAAGAGAAGAAGCCCAAGGCCAAGGATGTGAAGCGCAAGGGGGCTGCCGTGCTCGCGGCAGAACCAGACACCAAGCGGGGTAGAGATCAGCCCGAACCTTCCAAGGGCAGTCGGTACTGTGTGTACCACAACCTCCACACCCACAACACCAACGAATGTCAAGAGCTCCGAGCCGTGCGAGAAGGAAGGATCGGCCGTCGCCCCGACCGCGGTGACCGGGGCTACGGTCGAGGAGGAGGAAGGAACGCAGGACGCTGGGAAGACCGCGGCCCGCGCCAAGGGTGGCGCGATCAACCTCGCAAGGATCGCTGGCAAGACCCGCCTCGCGAGGGAGACTGGAGGGATCAGCCTCGCGAGGATCGCCCGCAAGGCAACGCAGGCCTCCCTCCGCTGCCGCCACAACCAAGGAGAAACGAGGACCGCCATCAGGACGAGGGGGCTGGGGGCTTCCCGGAGCCACGCGCGATCGCCTGCATCCTGGGCGGGGCTCAAGCCCCAGCCTCTCAACGCATCTTCAAGCAGTTCGCCTGCGAAGTGAATGTAGTCCTCCCCAAGCTCGAAGCCACGCGCCCTCTCAGGTGGTCGGCGTGCGCCATCACGTTCAACTCAGCAGATCAGCTCAAGTGTGTGGCTACAGCCGGAGTCCTCCCAATGCTTTGTTCCCCAATCATCAGCAACATGGTGGTCACCAGGACCCTCATCGACGGCGGGGCAGGGCTCAACGTCCTGTCCGTGGAGACATTCAACAATCTCCAAGTGCCCTACAGCCAGCTTCAGCCAACCAAGCCTTTCTCCGGAGTCACCGACAGCTCCACGGTCCCGATTGGGCAGGTCCGCCTCCCTGTCACCTTCGGGGCACGCGACAACTACCGCACCGAGCTCATCGACTTCGATGTCGCTCACATTTGCCAGCCGTACAACGCCATCCTTGGGTACCCAGCGCTGGCCAAGTTCATGGCCGTAACTCACCAGGGCTACAACGTCCTCAAGATGCCAGGAAGTGGCGGAGTCATCACGGTGCCCTGTGAAGAGAAGGACGCGGTGTGTTCCCTGGAACGAGCCTTTCAGGCCGCATCACTGGAAGACCCGGATCGCGGAAGCAGTAGGCTTCCCGAGACCGCCCCCAAGAAGAAGAAGACATCGTCCGGCCCGGCCCCTCAGGAGGCAGGCCCCTCTGGGCCCGTGCCTGCCCAGGGGGAACCTCCTTCCATCGCATAGGAAAGCACGCCCGACGCCCTCCTCAGGCAGGGCTCGGGGGCTCTCCCCTGGAGGGCCATTGACCTGGCTAGGGTCACGAGGGAGGCGCTTGGGCACCACGTGGAGGCGTGTTTCGAAGCACGTTTCCCTCAAGAAGGATTAAGGCAAGGAGAGCCAGACCCTTAGGAGTTCGTCAGCAAGGCCATTCAGGAGCTACAGGAGTCAAGAGTCATGAAAGGCGGCCGCCGCCTACCAGGAGTGGCTCCCCATCCAGGCGAGGATGGTGGGCTGCGCGTCTGCATCGACATACCAGGGCTCAATCGAGTCGCCTCTCTGGAGCGCCTCTGGCCCTCGCGAGTGGGGCGCTGTGAAGGTCCACCCCACAACTATGTTCACATGCCTTACGGCTTGCCGAACGCAACTGCTACGTACCAGCGCCTCATGAGGGGCATCATGGAGGCTCAAGAGGCCAGGCGTTCCGCATCCCTGGCGAAGATGGAGATGGTCCGCGAGGAGCCACCAGCGCCTCCGGAGCCTCCCGAGGCCCCTGGGCCTGGGGGCTCATGAGGATCGGCTTCCGCAGCCCACCGAGTCTGCTACACCAACACCCCTTCATCCTCAACATCATCAGGTGACATCTTTCAAGTTTCACTTCCAGCTGGGAGCGCCCCCCAGGGCTGCATTATTCCCAGGCCACGTGGGTTCGTCCCTGCGGCATGTATTCCTTTTATTTCATGTTGTTAGCTTACCTTGTTGGGGGCGCCCCTCGGGCTGCATGATCCCCAAGTCGCTTGCGCCAGACCCAGCGGCATGTATCCCATTTGCATTTATTTCTGGTTATGCGTTCGACCCACCATGCTTGATTATTTGATGCCAGTCCACGGCACCTCTTCTTCTCCATGCCGACCACTTGCACGTTAAAGGGGGGGGTACCTGAGCATCGCGACTCAGTGCTCTTACTGGCTCTCCAGCCCTCACCCTCTGGCCTTGTCCACGGCATCGCGACCTGGCATACCAGCGACGGCTGAGACCAGCTCGAGGGCTGGGACCCGAGGACGTAGAGTGCCGGCATCTAACCGAATTTGCAGGGACACATCACAAGATAAGGCCCAGTGCCAGGCGCAACCCGCCTAGAGGTAGGGCCCCGTGAGTCCCGCGTTGGCTCACGGGTGCCCAGATACACCTCGCCAGGCCCTATCGTGCCAGCCACGTGTTAGGGCGGGGCTGTACATGCCCCGGGGGATCCTCCCGAAGGGGGGCCCCTCCCACGTACCAGTGGAAGCACCATGCTCCGCGCTGGCTGACGACACTGCCGAGGAGCGGCTATGCCCGTACACATACGGAAGCGCTATGCTCCGCGCTGGTGATAAACAACTGAGGGTGGCCCCCGGGCCGCATCAACCTTAGGGAGCCCAGAGCTCAGTGTCTAGCCTCATCGTAACGCCTCTCCTCGGGAGTGCCGTGCGAGGGGGCTGGGCACGGGGGCTGCGCCTGGGTCACGCCCAGACGCACGCCGCCCAGCCAGGCCCCCCCGGGCTTGGTTCGTCGCGCGTCTCTCCCCGAGCGGAGCCAAGGTACGAAGGCCGTTTGAGCGTTAAGGGGGACTCCTGAGCATCGCGACTCAGGAGCCTAACTGGTCACATAGCCCCTCACTCCTTAGTTCCGAAAGGCTAACGGCGGTTGAGGTATGCGCGCGGCCGGGCTCTGCAGACGTAGAACGGTAGATCCACCCACTTCACACCTCCCTACTTGCTGTTCGTGCGCCAAGAGTGACTCCTGAGCATCGCGACTCAGGAGCCTAACTTGTCAAGTAGCCCCTCACTCCTTGGCCCCGTCCTGGTTTCCGGTCGGGACTAACGCTGGGTGAGGTATGCGCGGGGCCGGGCTCTGCCGGCGTAGAACATAAGCAAGTAGGAAGGAAAAGCACAAATTTCAAGGAATTCAAAAGCAAATATTACAGTCCACACTGTTATCTCAATGCCAAACACAAGTTTAAACACCTCCCCGAGGCATGATACATGTGCAGGACTTAAAGGTAGGACAGGAGCCACAACGGAGTCACTTGTCGGTGGTGGAGCAGCGCGGAGTGGATTCGCCTCATGGAGCAGCAGGGTCGGCAGCGCCTTGCTTCGGCTTGGTGCTGAAGGCCCGGAACTTCCCCAGCAGAGCCTCCGCGCGACCCTTCACGGCCTCGGCAGCGGCAACGACACGCTCGCCGCTTACTGGCTCTAGCAGGCTGTCGAGGTCGACGCCGGGATCGCGAAGGTAGATGTGGGTGAGGACCCGTGTCAGTGCTGCAGAAGACAGGACACGCGCCTCGGCCTCGGTCGTGGGGCCAAGGCCAAGGGCGACATCTTCAAGAGCGCGAACCAGGAAGGGAAGCAGCTTGGCGGGGCTGTCCTCGGCGCCAGCCAGCGGGCTCTCCAGGCCGCTGTCGTAAAGCGTCCTCAGCGAGGAGCGAGCCTTCGCCTCCATCTCTGTGAAGGCCACGCGGTCCTCGGCAAGAACCTGGGCCTTGTCGTCCAGCTCGACCTTCCTCGCCCCCAACCAGAGATTGGAGGACCGCAGCCAGATCTCCGTCGGCTAAGGCCGCGGGGCTCGGATGGGGCCTCCACATCAGAAGTGAGTACTGCCGAAGCGGAGCCAGCCGGTGCTCCAGGAATTCCCTCAGCAGCGACGCGCCGGTCAGCTTCGCCACCGCCATGTTGGCCGGCCTCAGATCCGCGTCCATCTTCTCCAACACCAGCTTCGTGCGGGGGTCCGCGAGCTTCGCTCGACCCCAATCGCTGGAGCTCGTGGGTTGCTCCGTGGGCAAGATCAGCCGAGGGTGGATGTGCCCAGCATCCGCCAAGACCCACTTGCTCCTGAAGCCCTCAATCCTTTTCCCAGGGTTCGAAATGGCAATGGCGCCACCATACACGATGAAGCTCGCGCACGCGGAAGCAGGACCGCGAGAGGTCCGGAGGTAGAAGTAGTGGCGCAACAAGGCTACGGAGGGCTGCACCCCTACGTGAGCCTCGCAGTAATAGGCGAAGATTGCCAGGAGAAGGACGGAGTTGGGGTGGAGATGCAGAGCCTGTAGCTTATAATGGCGGAGGACAGAGAAGAAGAACTCGGAGAAGGGAGGCACCAGGCTAGCAGCAATGGCGCTTACGAAGAACGGATAAAAGGTGCTCCCTTGACCCTTAGGGGTGGCGGAGCCGGCCTTGAACACCTTCGCCCCGTCGATGCCCTGCGCCGCCGCCATCCGGCACAATCGGGCGAGGCTTGCCTCCGACACGTTCGGCGAGTCCAGGGCAGACGAGTACCAAGCTACGGCCGGGGACTGACGAGGCGCCATGGCTTCCTAGGTCACGCGGTCGGAGTAGATATGGAAATTTTGGAGGAAGGAAGGAGAGGCGCAAGAAAGGGGATCTGAGCAGCAACCGGAGAAAGCAAAAAGCAAAGCCTAGGCAGATGCCGCCCCTTTATCAACTCGCGCGGTTGCTAAGGCGCTCACGTCCAATCAACCGCCACGCGGCGCCCAAGGCCGCAGGCTGTTAGGGCCCGCGGCGCTTCGCTCTTGCCCTTCCGCCTCCCTGCACGGCCAAGTCCGGGCGCGCCTTGGGCCCGGGGGCTACTGTCAGCGTTCTGGGAACGGGGGTCCCCAGACTTGCCTGCCTGCGGCCTGCGGCGTGGCTCGAAAGGGGGCCCAGCACGGCCCATCTTCATCAACACAGATCCAAGACCCTCGCGAGGGTCCAAGCCTCGCGGGGCGGACAACATGGAGCTTCCTCAGGCACGGCCTCATCAGGCTGGCTCGCGAGGAGGCGGAGAGATCAAGGCGGGGTACCTCACGAGGTGCCCGTGACGCAAGCCATGACGACCGAAGGCACCAGGCGGGCGCCAGCCCGCGCAGTGTCCTCCTTTCCTCTTTGGTGCAAAGGGAGCAAGCGCAGGCGAGAGCATCAAGCAAAGGCACCCGTTTCGGTGCAACGAGACCAAGACCAGTCCAACGGCAGGGAGGAAGTCATTGTGGAGCCCACGCCAACGTCACCACCATAGTCTTTGGCAGGCGAGGACCAACTTTAGTCAGGATAAGTGTACCAGATGTTCCCCTTCAAAATGGCCAATTGTTGGCGCCCTTCCCGCTCAATATTTGGGAAGAGGCCCAGGGCCTTTGCCTATAAATAGGACTAGCCACCCCCAGGGTAGGGGGTGGGAGACCCGGGGGTTCGATCGATCGTTGGAGATCGAAATCAGAGAAAGAGAGAGAGAGAGAGAGAGAAGGGTGACTGAACTCCTCCTAGCAGTTCATCCCCCCAGCCAAGAACAGACCCTCGCGAGGCTGTTCTTCCTTGTATTGCTCATCATCATCAGCCCAAGAGGCAATCCACCACACCACACACTGGAGTAGGGTATTACAGCACAACGGTGTCCCGAACCAGTATAAACCCTGTGTCTCTTGTGTTGTTCTTTCCATAGCCTAGATCTTAGCGAGGTGGAGGGGCGTAGGTAGGTCGGAGGCGAAATCTCCGCGCGCACCCCATTGTTCGAACCTCAAGGGTCTGCCGGAACCCGAAATCTGACATGCACTACAAAAAAAGACACATCCGTGACATTTTGGGCTGAACGAAATTTTTTTCTGTCATACATATGACACTTCTATGACGATAATTGTGACAAAACCCGGTATCATCATAGATGTGGTGGGCTCCTACTTCTATGACAAAAAATCATGACAAAAAATGGGCTTTTCGTCCTGGGCGGGCCGAAGACGCAGCTGCATGACATTCTTTGGGCCGTCCATGATAGAAAAAACCGTGGTAGAAGCGAGGGGAGGAAAATTTCGGGGAGTTCCCGGTTACGGTGGGAGGTCGGGGGCCGAGCGATGCGCGTTTCTCTCATACACGTACGCGTGTGTGTGCGAGGCGTTGGCTCTAACTGAACCCGAGCGAGGCATTGGGCTCTAACTGAACCCGAGCGATTGCACTGCAGGCTATGTGTTACTGAACCTGAGCGATCGATCGATGGCTGTTAACTGAACCCGATCGAGCGATTCCTTCGCTTCTGCTGCTAACTGAAGCCGATCGATGCTGCCTTTGGGATGAATAGTTCGCGGTGGCGTTGCCTCTGGATGAACAAGACCCCGTGGTGTGGTGGAGGGCTAGATGAACAATAGACGGTGGATGGGTGGTTGAACAGGACCCCGTGGTGCGGAGGGCTGGATGAACAATAGACGGTGGAGGGGTGCCCATGGAGGGGTGGTTGAACAGTAGTCGGTGGA
Source organism: Triticum urartu (assembly GCF_003073215.2). Lineage (NCBI taxonomy): Eukaryota > Viridiplantae > Streptophyta > Magnoliopsida > Poales > Poaceae > Triticum > Triticum urartu. Next base: position 126,656,143 of record NC_053022.1, read on the forward strand.
GTAGCGCGCGGTGGAGGCTGGATGAACAGGAGCCCGTGGAGGCTGGAGGAGGTCGAGGTGGAGATGAACAGTATCCCGTGGAGTCCCGTTTTGCGATACGCCACACCCCTCCCGATGAACAGGACCCCTGTTTCGACCGTAGCGCTCCAACACAAGTCCGTTTCGTCCGTTTTGCGGTACGCCACACCCCTCCCGATCAACAGGACCCCCGTTTCGACCATAGGAGGTCCGTTTCCTCCGTTTTGCGGTACGCCAGACCCCTCCCGATCAACAGGACCCTGTTCCGAACGTAGGAGGTCCGTTTCCTCCGTTGTGCGGTATGCCAAGCCTCGTTTCCATCGCCTGTTCCGTCCAAGCCCTCCCAATGAACACGACCACGCATTCCGTTCCGACCCAGCCGGTTGGCTCCCACGCGTTCCGTTGCCTCCCAATGAACATGATGCATTCCATTGCCTCCCCATGAACATGACGCATTCCGTTGCCTCCCCATGTACACGATGACGACGCTGTTTCTCCGTTCCGACCTAGTCATGTACACGAGTCCTGGCCGTACGTATGCGCGAGTAGGCGTTCGAGACCCCGCCCATATGTACACATACGTGGCCGTATTTTCTTTCTTGCACCCTGGCCGCTGTACGTACGTGTACATGCTACGTGCGCGCCTCTACTACGACACGTACGCGCCTCTACTACGACACGTGCACGCCTCTACATCCACCAGTATATATGTACGTACACGTTCGCGACCAGAATGACAACGCTACGTACGCTTTGACTAGGTGGGTCCTGACTGTCAGGCACTTCCTTGCGTGCGAAGATGTAGCTGGTGGGTCCCAACAGTCATGGGGGAACATTTTTTTCGCGAAATACGGTGGCCCGTTCGGTGGGTCCCCGTTGTCAGGTGGAGGAATAATTATTTTGCACGTAATAAGGAGGCACTTAGTTGCTGCGGCTGTGGACCCAGCTGTCAGCCTCTCCACGTACAATCCACGTCCGATGGAAGCTGTTCCTTGACCACGTTAACCACGCCACGCCGAGAGCACCAGGGAGGTGGACGACGGCGAGGCCTAGGAAGGGGACGACGTGGAGCCGGGAAAGACGCGGCAGTGGATGCCCACGCGTAGAGGAGTACGAGGGTTCACTGGTTCGCTGCGGTGTGAGGCTGCCGTCGCCGCAGAATAACAGGGGGTGTGGGTGAGTAGAGGGATGGCCTGGCCAGCGGTGGGAGTAGTAGGGGCGGTGAGGCCTCCGCTGCATCGCAGCCGGCCACGGGAGGCAGGAGCACGAGGCACGACCGGCGCTGGTTTGGGCGGCTGGAGCAAGAAGACCAGAGGTTGAAGAAGCACTACGGCCGTTGGATGGACATCGTACGGTCACTGGAGCGAGAATCGTGCATATTGACTAAGTTGACAAAGCCCTCCGTCCCCGTCAACTTAGTAGGCCCAGAAGTTAGCCTGCCACTATACTGGGTCCCAGGTAACAGGGGGAGTATTCATTTTTTTGTGCGTACTAAGGAGGCACTTCCTTGCGTGCGAAGATATAGCTGGTGGGTCCGAGCTGTCAGCGGTGGTAACATTTTTTTCACGAAATACAGAGGCCCTTTCGGTGGGTCCCTGATGTCAGGTGGAGGAATCATTATTTTGCGCGTAATAAGGAGGCATTTCCTTGCGTGCGGCCATGGACCCAGCTGCCGGCCTCCATGTATAGTCCACTTCAGATGCATGTCAGTCATTGACCATGTTGACCAGGCCGCGCCAAGAGCACCAGGGCGGTGGACGACGGCGAGGCCTAGGAAGGGAACGACACGGAGGCAGGGAAGACTCCGCAATTTTTTCCCACGCGGAGGGGAGTACAACTGTACGAGGGTTTACTGGTTCATCTGCCGTCGCCGGAGAATAACAGCAGGTGTGGGTGAGTAGAGGGATGGCTAGGCCAGCGATGGGAGTATGGTGGGGCGGAGAGGCCTGCGCGGCAGCTGAGCCGGCCGCGGGGAGGAGGGAGCAGGAAGTCCCGCCGGCGCTTGTTTGAGCGGCTGGAGCAGGAAGAGTAGAGATTGAAGAAGCACGACGGCCGTTGGATGGCCATCCAACAGTCACTGCTTGTGCGTCAACCTTTTTTTAGGAAAGCCTCAAATCTATGGAAAATAGCATACATCCCATCTGCCATTATTTCTAATAATTTACAGCGCATTTGCTAATTATTAAGGTTTTTTTGGAGCCCATATTCTTTTTGTTAGCATTACAGCCCATATTGTGGCCACGGTTAAAAAATTATACGAAATTTTGCATATTTCGGTGCGGTCCGAATTGTTTTTAATCCCAAAATTTCGACTCACATTCAAACTAATTTTAAAAATAAATGTATATCAATATAAAATCCAACAAATTCTCCACGCATAAAAATTAATGTAATTTAAAATCTCAAAATGAAAAAAAAGATATTTGAAACTAATTGCCGGTTTGATGTGTTTTAAAAATGTACAACCCATTTCTCATTACTGATGGGTCATTTTCTCGGCTATCCGAATGAAACCTCTCCTCGTCTTGAAAGATTTGCAGCCCAACGGGCCTGACAAAGCGACTTGGCAAATCACAAAAAAACTGGGCTGTGGCCGTGGACCCATCTGTCAGCCTCTCCACGTACAATACTCTTCCGATGGAATGTCGTTGACCACGTTGACCACGCCGCGCCGAGAGCACCAAGGCGGTGGACGACGGCGAGGCCTAGGAAGGGGACGACGCGGAGCCGGGGAAGACGCGGCAGTGGATGCCCACGCGGAGAGGAGTACGAGGGTTCACTGGTTCAGCTGCGGTGTGAGGCTGCCGTCACCGCAGGGCCTGGCTTGCAGTGGGAGTAGTAGGGGGCGATGAGGCCTCAACGGCAGCACAGCCGGCCGCTAGAGGCAGGAGCAGGCGGTCTCCCCGGCGCTGGTTTGGGCGGCTGGTGCAAGAAGAGCTGCGATTGAAGAAGCAGCAGGACCGTTCGATTCAAATCCAACGGTTACTGCTGCTAGAATTGTTTGTTGACTAAGTTGACAAGCCCTGCGTACGCGTCAACTTAGTAGGCCCACAGGTCAGCCTCCCAACCGGTGCACCCCAGATGTCAGTGGGAGGAATCATTTTTTCACGTAATAAGGAGGCAATTGATTGCATGCGGCCAGGCCAGCGGAGGGAGTAGGGTGGGCCAGGGAAGCCTGCGCGGCATCACGGCGGGCCACAAGAGGAGGGAGCAGGCAGTCCCGCCGGTGCTAGTTTAGGCAGCTAGAGCAGGAAGATCAGAGATTGAAGAAGCACGTTGGCCGTTGGATGGACATCCAACAGTCACTGCTGCTAGAATCGTGTGTTCACTGACAAAGCCTTGCGTAAACAAGTCAGCCTCGAAATCTGTGGCGTGTACAACCCATTTGCTATTATTTTTATAATTTTTACTCATTTTCTAATTCATATGGAATTTATTGCAGCCCGTTTTCCATCTTTAGAATTGCTGGCCATTTTCTGGTCAGTACGAGGGTCAAAAAATTAACTAAATATGTGGGAAAATTTTGAAAATTCGCAATTTTTTGCTGGGGAACGAAATATTCTTAATCCAAAAATTAATAGCCATACTAAAACAAATTTAAAAATAAATTAGTACTATGTCATGTTAAATCCAATGAAATACGTATAAGATATCAGTGAAGAACAAAAACAAAAAAAGAAACTTATATCCCATTTGCTATAATTTTTTGGAATTTTTGACCCCTTTTGATATTACTTTTAACAGACATTGACCATACTCTTAAGCCAGGCCGGAATGCATCCCTCCTCGTCTTGAAAGATTTGCAGCCCAGTAATTCGGAGAAAACAAATGGGCCTAGCTTGGGTATTCTTCAAAATGAAATACTGGGCTACCTATTTTCCCAAAGAACTGGTGCATGAGCATTTAGCTTTATTTATTTATTTATTTATTTATTTACTTATTTATGTTTAGGGGACCATGAGCATGTACCTGGGCCGGATTCATGTGAGAGCCTCTCTTCCAGTTAATTATGGGCTTCTCTATTGGGCCTTCATCAGTGGGCTGCATGTTATCAACAAGTGGAAAATGTGTTCCGTACGAAAAATAGTATGCGCTACGTATAGTACGGGGCACTAAAGGATCAAACCATGCAACGACTTTCAAAACATTGTGTTTGTCGTTCTAACAACACATTTATTCAACCAACAGACGAAATATACTACTGATTGTACATTGAAAACAGCAGCAGCAGCAACCAGGGCTGGGGGTGCAACAGAAGCAGTAAGCAGGCCAGAAGAGTGAAGACGCAACTCTCTCTTCCAAACCAAACATCAGCCATCATTACAAAAAGGCTACCAAAAAAGAACAAGTGTATGCATTAAACTAAATAAAGATCCTACTACACCAAGTGTACACATCTAACTAACTGGCTCAGTTAGACGTTACTATTTATTAAGCTGTGGAGATTGGCCGATGGCTTGAACCAGATGGGTGCCTGACGGGGGAAACTCCAGCCAGCAGGTCGAAGTTTGATACTTGCGACCCTCTCTCCTACTTTGGGCTGCAGAGCATGGCGACACATATCAGGGTATGGTGCATGCAGAGACGCATGGTACGCTGTGTACACACAGTTTTTCCTGATGAATGAAACCGTGCTGCCATCATGATCCTTGCCGTCGATTATCTCCTGGTTAATCGGATAATTCAATCCGACAAACAGAGAGCGTGTACCAAGGCTACTTACCAGCCTCCAGTCAAAAATTCCTGAAGGCCCAGAGAAGCTGGGATCCTGCTCAAAGACCTTGCAGTGTCTGTGATTGTATTCCGCGAAACAACACGTCCAGTACGTGCGAATGGTCATCAATCTTTCGTCGTCGTCTGATCGAGCCAGGAACCACCTGCAACTGCCATGCCGATTTTCTTTGAAAGGTTCTGGGATTAGGAAGGGTAGGGACACCAGGCGGCCTACAACATCATATCAAGTTGGAGTCAAATAAAAAAGGGCTCTTGATTTAGTCAATCTTAAGAACATCATGTTATGAGCATGAATATTTCTTCAGCAAATGTTGACAGTAATATAAGCAAGCCATCATGATATCATAGGAAAGTAACATACTTCTGTAATAGCCGTTTGTAGCGATGACTGGAGTAGGCCAGCAATACGTCCAGCCATAGAAGGAGTCGACAGCGTAAATGAAGCCCTTGTGTTCAATGGCATCAGAGAACCATGGAGGATGTATGATCCTGCGATGGACGTGCAAATTTATCCACTTACCGCAGTGACCTGTCAGATAGGCGAGACCGCGGCTGAAGAACGCAATTAGCCCGAAGTCTTTTTCGCAGATCTTGTGGGCACTTGGCAGATTACAACCTTGAACAAATCAAACTTGGTATCATGTTGGCTACTGTAAGATTCCGAGTATTCTGGGCCGCGGTGCCAAAGAAGTGCAGTGTTAATCAAAGGAAGGGGGATCAATCGCCGGGTGTAGACCTCCACGAGCATCCAGCTACCACGATCGTCGACGAGCACCATCCAAGACGTGTTCATGCCGACCCAGTACATACCGTTAATGTAGTTGAGGCTGACGGGGATCAGATCACAGTCAAGGGGGTTGATGCTCGCCACCCTATGATCGTTATGCTGTGAAGATCAGGCGGCATCAACAAGCAAGGAGCTGGCTTAAAAAGCTCCGGCTTAAGGGCTTTGAGTAAACGGTACAGCCTCGACGAGCACGCGGCGAGTGGCATGGTACTAAGATTGTCCACACGCGAAACAATGAGCTTGATTACCTCTGCGGGGAGCGAATTCCAGCCACTCTTTCGGCGGACGCTGCTCGGTTCTGCCATTGTTAGTGCTTGGGTTTCAGACGAGGGGTGGAGGCACCTTAGTGGGGATGCAAGATTGGATGAGATTACATGCGGACAAAGATGGAGAAGCGAATATGTGCTGCGGGAAGTGGACAAGTGATGATGACTATAGCACGCCGCTTGACTTACGAGACACATACCGGCAGCGTAGGGTCATGTCGATGCCAGAAAACTTGCTTGAGTGATCACAGTACTGGTACTCCCTACAGTGCTATGCCCTAACTTGCTTGAGTAGAGTAGTAGAGTAGGACTCTGCTCTACTACTAGCACCGGAGGAGTAGTATATTCTAATCTAAAATAGTTACAAACTTCAATACCCGAGCGTGGAACGACAATGAACCGTGCTCAAAGACCGTGTCTACGTGGTGTTTGGACATGGGCGACAACCTCAACGCCAACGGTGCTGCTCCCGTTGCACCGTATGTGTTTCTGTCCTTCCTGTTCGAAATCGCGGTAGAATTCATGTTTCTACTCTGTATCCTACTACTATGCAAGTCCACATGATTAGTGTCATCTCTGTTATAGCCGTCATGATTTATTCTGTGCTTATTCGGATTAAATCTCGTAGTAACTTGCTCATATATTCAACTAGCGCAACGTCCCCTACAGCCACTCCCGTTTCATGGACGGCCTGGTCGATGCCTCCAAGGAGCCCTTCGTCCACTGCTATGAGTGCCCGATGCCATTTTGTGGCTCGCCGGTGGACATGGTGCATCACCTCACGGATGCGTGCAGCGGTCACTGCTGGCCCTTGGCGGAGAACATCAAGTACGAGACGTGCTACCCGTTCACCATGCCGGAGTCGCTGGAGGATCACCGCCGCCTGCTAGTCTCGGAGGAGGACGGCTGCGTCTTCCTCTTGATCGTGGGCACCGGAGAGGCCCGCGTAGGCCGCCGCCCCGTCTTTGTAATGTGCGTCAGGGGCGACGCCGCTGACGCTGACACTGACACGAGGCCGATGTACGGGTGCTCGTGGTGCGGCAGTAAAGCCGTCATATCACAAAACCCAACCACTCCCAGTAATAAGTGGCCTGGTAAAATAAACGAAAAAGCAACCATCACATCCCTCCGTCTGTTTTGCATTTCATCTCTCTGCATTTACTTTCTCCAGTTCATCTCGCACACTCGATCCCTAGCTACTACTCCTAGGGCCAGTTCTTTTGGCGGCTTCCCCAGCTTTTCCCACAAGACTAGTCACAGTGGAGAGTACTACTCATTTATTTGGGCTTCTAAACTACTACTCCGTCCTGGTTTATTCCTCACCATTGTAATTTGTGCTAAATTTTGACCAAAGATTTAACTGGTTTATTCCTCACCATTGTAATCCCTCCGTCTAGGTGTGTAAGTCATCTTACGAAAACCAAATAATCCCAAAACACTTAGGCGCGGTGCATTAACTTCTACCTCGTTTCTTGTTTCTTGACATATCAACCAATAAGAGATAAAGGGTGTGCATGCTTTTAATGACCTGAGATATCAAACACGACATGCAGTGGTTAGTTCATTGCATGTAATACTATTAATTAGCAAATAAACATTAACGTTTCTCGTTTTCTCCTCCTCCTTGGTCACGATGCACAACCTAAGATGACTTACTCACCTAGACGGATGGAGTAGTGCATGTGACATGCACTAACATTTCATTAGTTAAATTTATGATCAAAATTTAACACAAATTACAATAGGGACCAATAAACCAGGACGGAGGTAGTAGTTATGGGATTACTAATCTAGAAGCCTAAAAGAACTGGCCCCTGGTACTCCTACTAGTAGTAGTACTCAAGTTGGAATTCCAATTGCACGACACAACTTGTTAGGCAAAAAATTCGATACAGGGTGTAGGAAGCGGTTTGGGAATTTGCATGCCTTTCCAACCAGTGAGATACTCCATACAAAGTACGACAGAGAAATAACCACAGAGAAGGAAGCTAAAAGTAAACAATCAAACAAGCATTTTTGCATTTGTTTTGCATTGAATCATTTCACAAGCTTGACTAGTGTTGTTTTTCTACTTTTACAAAAACCGCATCGTAATGTTAAAACGTGCATTTGCACGTACTCCCTCCGTCCGGGTTTATTAGGCCTAAAGACAACTTCTCTTAGACCAAGACACATAGTAATTTGCTCACATTAATTCTTCCATTCCACTCCCAATGCACTCTCTCACATGCATGCAGCCAATGAAAAAGCACACATGAAGTGTATTAACTTTTCAGCCATGGCACCAACAACAATAGCTTCCAATACAACCAATGAAATGGTTGCATGCATGCACCTTTCCAACATGGGGCCTTATAAAAGGGGACATGCTTGTGATGCTGAGAGGCCGTAGTACTCCCTCCGTCTAGGTGTATAAGTCTTCCATCCTTCTAGGTCACGGTGCACAACCAAAGATGACTTATTGACCTGGACGGAGGGAGTAGCACAGTCTGCAAGCATATATCGAGAGAGACGTGTAGTGCGACAGTATATAGTAAAGTTTGTGCTATATGCACGTACTTGCAAAATACGTATGAATACACAAGGTTTCCAAACTTTCCCTTTTACATACTTAATTAAGGACGCTAAAAATTCCTGAACGTTCGGGATTTATCATTGGCGTCCCAAAACTAATGAGATCGCCTTACGAAACAAAAATTATACTCCTCCTAAAAGCCACTGCGCTCGCAGGAGCGCTTGCAGCGCACCACGAGTGCCCTGGTGCGCGGCCATTTCCCAGCACGCCGACACAACGCCTCTTCCTCAGCCTCGCAACTCGCGAGGTGCTGATTGGCGGCGGCGAGCGCGATCTCACCGGTGTGGTGATCCGGTGCCAACAGGTACTCCTCCTCGCTGGAAGCGTGCACCCGGTCCACGTACCGCCAAGCATAGATGAGGCGTTTGGGCCCGACTGCACTCAGGGCGTCGGCACGGGCGTCCTCCGCCACCCTCACGGCCCTCGCACGAGCCTTCAGCCAAAGAGCCAATTGCCTGACTCTGTCGGACGCGACATAGGCCTCCCAGGCAGCTTGTTCCGCGGTGCGCTTCTCTTCCTCGGCCTTCTTCTCTGGCTCTATTTTGGCGTGCTCTGCTGGAGGCAAAGCATCCCACAAGGTGACATCCATTTCTTTCCAAAGCTCCTCAAGGCTGGGGGGATCGACGGGCGGCGCGTCATTCTCCTTGTAGCGGGGAGCCGATGCGTCCTCCGGCGCGCGTGCTGGCGAGATTGGGAATGCCGACGTGTCCACCTCGACGGGTCATGGCGAGGAGCAGAACACCGACGCGTCCTCCTCGACTAGTGGCGGCGAGGAATGGAACGGCGACGCGTCACGTCGCGGCGAGGAGAGGAACGCCGAGGTGTCCTCCTCGACTAGTGGCGGTGAGGAACGGAATGGCGACGCGTGACTGTCCGCGCGGTGCAGCGAGGGGCTCCTAGAGCTTGGGAGGGGCGATGCCATGGTGGTCGACGTGAGAGGGAGGGGGAGGAGATAGCGATGAACGTGAACGTGAGGGGGAGGAGATAGCGATGTCAGGGGAGGCGCAATATTTATAACGAGCAATGGCACACCTATGTAAGATATGGACTGAGCTGCACTGACTTAACTGCAGGTCCAGTTGCGTCACTGACATGTGGGCCAGACCCCTGTTGGGCCCATATGTCCGTGACCCAATGCACCTACAGTTAAGTAACAGCTACATGGGCATATTTGTTGGAGTAAATTACGGGGGAGCGAAGGGGTGGAAATATTGCTGGTCACAACGGATTGGACGAGCGTGGGGGAGGAGAGTCATGCATGCAGATTTTTTCACACGGGCTTCCTGCAGGTATGGGGAACGGTGCATAATAAGTCATCTTGCATGCCGGGCTAGGTATAGTCTCAAGTCATTAAAAACATACACGCCCCACACATGTTCATATTTCAAGGTGCACTAAATTATTGCATGCGATGATTAAGGCTGGCCATAATGGTGGTATCTTAGCTGGTATCATGCACACGGGAATAGCAAACATGCTGATGTGGCAAAGAATTAAAGAAGAGAGGGGGGTTAGATCTAAACCATAGTATTTGCCCTAGAACTAACAAGTTCAACATCTCGCAACATAAACCCATACAACCTCCATCGCAAAAAAAAACCATACAACCATGCGCCAAGGAGGTACGTAGTACTATGAAATCCAATTTCGCTCCATACCAATCGTTCTAAAAACTACTTACTACTTATAACGCGCCATTGAAAATCAGAACTCTTAACCCCGCTAAAAAATGATATTTTAAATGTGGCTACTCGATCTGTGGCAACTGGCGAGCCACCGCGCTCCAAGTCGTTCACCTGTGGTCCCGACCATCAACTCCTACGGATCAAATTATCACGCGAGCTGACTATTCCTACAAAGGTGCTCCACCACGTACCCGGTACCCGCGAATGCAGCAATCGTGCACCTAGGGTTTTAGGGTTTATTTATTAACGTCGCCTTTACGTAACACTCATGTGTGCGAGACAGCGAGAGGCCGACTGCGTGCGTGCGCCTCTTCTCTTCGTATATGTAATCCACCATTTGTCTGGTGTCCAAAAAATTATAATAACTACTAGCAATGTGCCAATGCGTTGCCACACGATCAAAGTAGATTAATACATATTCACCGATTTGATAGAAAAAAGTATAGTTTTGAAATACGTATATCACTAAAAATATGTTATGTTTCACTCAAAATATATTCCTTTGGCAGTTTTGATGAGATAAGGGAGGAATGTTGTTGGTTTCAAGATTTGAGAAGTGGTATATGTCCAATTTCTACTCTTGCTAGCAAGATGCCCGTGCGTTGCACGGAACATCAAGATCTTGTGGGAGAAAAGGATGAACGAGGGAAGGCCTTATCTGCAAATGTGGTGAAGAGTGCAGGTAAATTGCCATATTTTCCTTCCTATCCGTCAGATATAAATCGGACGACCTACATTGCAGGATGGTAGGCCCACCATCATCACCAACTCTATTTTTTATCCCAACTCTTATAAAAAGCATTGTCGGTTGAGGGAGTCCTGGATTAGGGGGTGTTCGGATAGCCGGACTATACTTTCAGCCGGACTCCTGGACTATGAAGATACAAGATTGAAGACTTCGTCCTGTGTCCGAAAGGGACTTTCCTTGGCGTGGAAGGCAAGCTTGGCGATACGGATATGCAGATCTCCTACCATTGTAACCGACTTTGTGTAACCCTAACCCTCTCCGGTGTCTATATAAACCGGAGGGTTTTAGTCCGTAGGACAAGATACACAACAACAATCATACCATAGGCTAGCTTCTAGGGTTTAGCCTCTCCGATCTCGTGGTAGATCTACTCTTGTAATACCCATATCATCAATATTAATCAAGTAGGACGTAGGGTTTTACCTCCATCGAGAGGGCCCGAACCTGGGTAAAACTTCGTGTCCCTTGCCTCCTATTACCATCCGGCCTAGACGCACAGTTCGGGACCCCCTACCCGAGATCCACCGGTTTTGACACCGACATTGGTGCTTTCATTGAGAGTTCCTCTGTGTCGTCGCCGTCAGGCTTGATGGCTCCTACGATCATCAATGGCGATGTAGTCCAGGGTGAGACCTTCCTCCCCGGACAGATCTTCGTCTTCGGCGGCTTCGCACTGCGGGCCGATTCACTTGGCCATCTGGAGCAGATCGAAAGCTATGCCCCTGGCCGTCAGGTCAGATTTGGAAGTTTAAACTACACAGCTGACATCCGCGGGGACTTGATCTTCGACGGATTCGAGCCATTGCCGAGTGCGCTGCACTGTCACGACGAGCATGATCTAGCTCTGCCGCCGAACAGTGCCCTGGAGGCCGCACCTGCATCAGCTTCGACCCTTAATTCGGAGCCAACTGCGCCGATCGAGGATGGGTGGTTGGACGCCGCCTCGGGGGCTGTGATCCCAACGGTGATCGAGCCGAACACCAGCCCTGCACTCTGTGAGACTCGTGACTCCAAGGAGCCGGACTCCTCTCCGGACTCCGAACCCTCCGCGCCCCTGCCGATCGAATCCGATTGGGTGCTGATTATGGAGTTTACTGCCGCGGACATCTTTCAGCACTCGCCTTTCGGCGATATTCTAAAGACACTGAAGTCTCTCTCTTTATCAGGAGTGCCCTGGCCGGACTACGGTCAGCAAGGTTGGGGTTCGGACGATGAAGAAATTCAAAGCCCACCCACCACCCACTTTGTAGCCACTATCGACGACTTAACCGACATGCTCGACTTCGACTCCGAAGACATCGACGGTATGGACGCCGATGAAGGAGACGATGAAGAACCAGCGCCTATCAGGCCCTGGAAAGCCACCTCGTCATATGACATATACATGGTGGACACCCCAAAAGAAGGAGATGGCGATGGAACAGCGGAGGATGACCCCTCCAAGAAACAGCCTAAGCGTCGGCGTCAACGGCGCTGCTCAAAATCCCGCCAAAACAAATACGGTGATTCCAGCACGGGAGATAATAATACTCCGTAAAGTGCCGAAGAAAACCCCTTCCAGCAAGATTTAGCACAGGAGGATGGAGAAACCAGCCCTCATGAGAGAGCGGCAGACAGAGAGGTCGAGGACGATAATTACATGCCTCCCTCCGAAGACGAGGCAAGCCTCGACAACGACGAATTCGTCATGCCAGAGGATCCCGTCGAGCAAGAGCATTTTCAACGCAGGCTAATGGCTACGGCAAGAAGCCTCAAGAAAAAACAGCAACAACTTAGAGCTGATCAAGATTTGCTAGTCGACAGATGGACTGAAGTCCTTGCGGTCGAAGAGCATAAACTCGAACGCCCCTCCAAGAGCTACCCAAAGCGCAGGTTGCTACCCCGATTAGAGGAGGAAGCACTTGATGCGGCCGACCGGCCACCTCGTGGCCGCGACAGAGAGGCCTCTCGGCCCTCCACTCAAGCCGCACCCCGTACCAAGGCACGGGAATATGCGCCAGACTTACGAGATATGTTGGAGGACAAGGCAAGGCAAACAAGATCGATCTACGGATCACGTGGGCGCCCCACGGCTCGAGACGATAACCGTCACGCCAGCCACAAATTCGGCAGGGCCAAACACAGTAGACAAAGCTCATTGGAGCTATGTCGCGATATAGCCCAGTACAGAGGCGCCGCACACCCACTATGCTTCACAGACGAAATAATGGATCATCAAATCCCCGAGGGTTTCAAACCCGTAAACATCGAATCATATGATGGCACAACAGATCCTGCGGTATGGATCGAGGATTATCTCCTTCATATCCACATGGCCCGCGGCGATGATTTCCACGCCATCAAATACCTCCCACTCAAGCTTAAAGGACCAGCTCGGCATTGGCTTAACAGCTTGCCAACAGGATCAATCAGTTGTTGGGAGGACCTGGAAGCCGCATTCCTCGACAATTTCCAGGGCACTTATGTGCGACCCCCAGACGCCGATGACCTAAGTCACATAATTCAGCAGCCAGAGGAATCGGCCAGGCAATTCTGGACACGGTTCCTAACAAAGAAAAATCAAATAGTCGACTGTCCGGACGCTGAGGCCCTAGCAGCCTTCAAGCACAATATCCGTGACGAGTGGCTTGCCCGGCACCTTGGATAGGAAAAGCCGAAGTCTATGGCAGCACTCACGACACTCATGACCCGCTTTTGCGCGGGAGAAGACAGCTGGCTTGCTTGTAGCAACAATATGACCAAGAACCCTGGTAATTCGGATACCAGGGACAGTAGTGGCAGGTCGCGTCGCAACAAGCAGAAGCGCCGCATTAATGACAACAATGCTGAGGATACGGCAGTCAATGCCGGATTCAGAGGCTCTAAATCCGGTCATCGGAAAAAGCCATTCAAAAGGAATCCTAGGGGCCCGTCCATTTTGGACCGAATACTCGACCGCTTGTGCCAGATACATGGCACCCCCAAAAAGCCGGCCAATCACACCAACAGGGATTGTTGGGTGTTCAAGCAGGCAGGCAATTTAAACGTCGAAAATGAAGACAAAGGGGATGCATAGCGATGACGACGAGGAGCCCCGGCCACCGAACAACAGTGGACAGAAGGGTTTCCCCCCACAAGTGCGGACGGTGAACATGATATACGCAACCCACGTCCCCAAAAGGGAGTGGAAGCGCGCATTAAGGGACGTATACGCGGTAGAGCCAGTCGCCCCAAAGTTCAACCCATGGTCCTCCTGCCCGATCACCTTTGATCGAAGGGACCATCCCACTAGCATCCGTCATGGCAGATTCACCGCATTGGTTCTCGACCCAATTATTGACGGATTTCATCTCACTAGAGTCCTTATGGACGGCGGCAGCAGCCTGAACCTACTTTACCAGGATACAATGCGAAAAATGGGCATAGATCCCTCGAGGATTAAGCCCACCAAAACGACCTTTAAAGGCGTAATACCAGGTGTAGAGGCCAACTGTACAGGCTCAGTCACACTTGAAGTGGTCTTCGGATCTCCGGATAATTTCCGAAGCGAGGAGTTAATCTTCGACATAGTCCCATTCCGCAGTGGCTATCACGCACTGCTCGGGCGAACCGCATTCGCCAAGTTCAATGCGGTACCGCACTATGCATACCTTAAGCTCAAAATGCCAGGCCCTCGAGGAGTAATTACGACAATGGAAACACTGAACGCTCCCTCCGAACGGAGGAGCACAGGGTGGCCCTTGCAGCAGAAGTACAAAGCAGCCTCTCCAGGCAGTTATCCAGTCCGGCCATTAAATGACCGGACACCGTCAAGCGCGCCCAGAGTAACCTACAACAAGACCACCTGGCACGATTCGAGCAGGCGTAGCAATGCGGCCCCAACCCCAGCCCTCGCAAAAACGCGATACCAGTACTTCGCGTACATCACTACGCTCTAGAAATACCATGGGTATAGGGGGAGGGGCACCATCACGGCACGCCCGAAACATGGCTTAAACCGCACCAGGGGCTACCAATTTTTTAATTTTCTCTTACTTCAGGACTCCACTCTTCGGAAGGCCTGTTTGGCAGCTCAACTGCCGCACAAACGATGCAAGAACCAGGGAAGCAGACAAGCCACGCCGCGTTACGGAACTCCCAGGTGGTCTCTATCACGAGCAGTATACCCGTTTCACATACTATTCCGCAGCTTGCCCCTGGAACGGACATGTTACATAGTCCAACCTTTTGCTTATCGCATTATTTGTATCGTTCTACTTTGATCGCAGCCCTCTTTAATAAACAATGCATATCTTTTGTCTATTTTTGCATTACTCTTTTTTAATATATGTTCCTTAAACGACATGTTGCATCCGTACACTTTGGTACGACCAAAATACGCCAGGGGCTTTTGTACCCCTCAATATGGTGTGAAAAGTCCGAACACTTTAACAAGTGCGGCACCCCGAACTTATAGCATTATATGCATCGGCTCCGAATCATGTCTTGGGTCAATAGTTGGGTTTGCCCGGCTCCTATGTTTTGGTGCCTTACGCTCCGCTATATAGGCTAAGGTAGCGCTAGGAGAACCACTGCGATTGTGCCCCAGTTGAGCTGGGTCGAGCACCTCAGTGGAGAAAGCTAAAACTGACTGTCATGATGAAGCGAGAGCCGGTCGCTGTTCGAGAGGTTTTTCGAGTCCATAAAGACTTATGCCGCTTAGAGCGAGGAGTCGGCTCTGTCCGGCCAAGGCATGGATAGCGCCCCGAACTCGGTCTTCCGAATACCAGGGGCTTCACCGAAATTTAAAATTATAGAATTCTATGGCTAAGTGAGAGTGTTCACGCATTATAGTTCGATTGCCTTGTTCGTTGGGCTGAGCGCCTCCCTCGAAGGACCCAAACATGGGAAAAAGAGCGCTCAGGTTTATCCCCGAACACCCCAGCACTAGTGGCACGGGCGCAGAAGCTGACGACTCGCCATCTCTCAGAATTGATAAACAGCCGCACAGAAGGTAATATTTTAAATTCCAATAGCATTGCTTAGCGCATATGAACAAGTTTTCAGCGCACAGGACAAAATGAGCAAGTTTCACTCAAAAATTACATCCCTAGAACATTCATCCGCCACAAGGCAGGCACCCTTCAGAACATCCTTATAATAATTCTCGGGCTTGCGATGCTCTTTCCCCGGCGGTGGCCCGTCCTTCACAAGCTTCTCAGCATCCAGCTTGCCCCAGTGCACCTTAGCACGGGCAAGGGCCCTACGGGCACCTTCAATGCAGACGGAGCGCTTGATGACTTCGAGCCTTGGACAGGCCTCCACCAGCCACCGCACCAGCCCGAAATAGCTCCCAGGCAGAGCCCCTCCAGGCCACAACCGAACTATGAGGCCCTTCATGGCCTGTTCGGCCACCTTGTGAAGCTCGACTAGTTGCTTCAGCTGGTCGCTCAGGGGCACGGGGTGTCCGACCTCAGCATACTGAGACCAGAACACCTTCTCTGTCGAGCTGCCCTCCTCGGCTTGATAGAACGCGGCGGCATCGGACACACTCCGGGGAAGATCTGCGAACGCTCCCGGAGAGCTCCGGATTCGGGTAAGTAACAAGTAACTCATGTTTATGTGTTTGCTTTGCATAAAGAATGCCTTACCCGCCGCTATCTTCTTCACCTCATCCAACTCCTGGAGGGTCTTCTGGGATTCGGCCTTGGCAGACTTGGCATTTTCAATAGCCACCGCGAGCTCGGACGCTCGCGTCCTTGAGTCAAGCTCCAAACTCTCATGTTTTTCCATGAGAGCCTGGAGCTCTTGCCATACCTTGCCAACCTCGGCATCATACTTCTCCCGCTCGGTGCGCTCCATGGACGCCCTCTTCTCGGCCTCGACCAGCGCTTGCTTAAGGGTCGCCACCTCAGACATGGCCCCTACAATAGCCACGATAATCTTGTCATTTTTTGCAATTGTACCTTTTTATATATATTTAAACAAGGTATTTCTTACCTTCATTGTCCTCGAGCTGCTTTTTGGCACGCCCGAGCTCTTGCTCGGACCGCTCGAGGTTCTGCTTTAGCGTGTCCACTTCCGTAGTCAGTGCGGCGGACGCAAGCAGAGAAGCCTGCATACGCATATTGACTCCTTTTTGTTAGACTCCTGCGAATTTTATTTGATCCTCTATTCAGATTTTCTTCCCGAACGCCAAATAGAGCATCAGGGGCTACTGTCTATGCGGTAATATTATTTACACATTCTTTACTTACCTCAAAGCCTGTTAAAAGGCCAGTACAAGCTTCAGTCAGTCCGCTCTTGGCGGACTGAACCTTCTGGACCACCGCACTCATAATGGTGCGGTGCTCCTCGTCGATGGAGGTGCCTTGGAGTGCCTCCAACAGATTGTCCGGCGCCTCCGGTTGGACAGGGGTCACCGGCATGGTGGGCTTGCTCTTCTGGGAAGGAGGTCCACCGCCGGACTTTGGAACCTTTGAAGGTTCCGGAGCGGTGTCCGGCCTAGAGCCGGACTTGGAGCCCTGGGGGGGGGGGGGTTCATCCCCTTTACTCCTGGAGTCCGGGAGGTCGCCTTGCGGTGCCTCCAGGACCACCTCCTCCCGGCTTGGAACCTGTTGGGACAACACTTCGGTGTCGTCCGTAGGGCGGGGGGAGGAAGCCGTCGGAAGCGAGTTCACATCCGACGAGTCCAGTGAGCCGCTCGACGACGCGTTGAGCCGGTCTTTGGGTGGGCTGCATAAACATATTCGACATAAGGGAAAGCTATGCAATAAACAAATACTATGAATTACTGTGGTATCCAGATACTTACGATTTGGCCAGGGGCTTGGCCCTGGGCAGCCACTCCTCTCCGCCGTCGTCGGCGTCGGTGGAGTAGTCCAGAGGAAGGGTTTTCCCCTTCTTGGACCCTCCGGCCTCCCCAGAGAGGGCGGCCTTCCTTTTCTTCTCTCCTCCCGCTGGAGGGGGAGAGGTCTCTTCTTCTTCCTCCTCGTCTTCACGGGAGGAATGCGCCTCAGAACCATCGGATGATGGATCCGACACCTCCTAGCACCGGGCACTCTTTCGAGTCCCCGTGGCCTTTTTCGCGGCCTTCTTCTCTGGCACCACATAGGGTGCCGGAACCAGCAGCTTCGCCAAGCGAGCATCTGCTGGGCCTTCGGGCAAAGGAGCCGGACAGTTGATCTGTCCGGACGTCACTTGCCAATCCTGTCAAAGGTAAGGGAGCTTAGATCCCACATGGAGTCAAACTATGAAAAACTGATACCCTGTAAAAGGAAAAAAAGCTTACCGCATGAGCGTGACGCTGCGTACTGAATCCGCGATCCTCGGTAGTGGATGCGGGGGCCTCGGTGCCCTTGAAAAGCACCTTCCAGGCATCTTCGTACGTCGTGTCGAAGAGCCTGCTCAGAATTTGGTGCCGCGCCAGGTCGAACTCCCACAGGTTGAAGGCCCTTTGTTTACACGGGAGGATCAGGCGGATGAGCATAACCTGGACTACGTTGACAAGTTTGAGCTTCTTGTCCACCAGGGTTTGGATGCATGTTTGGAGTCCAGTCAGCTCTCCTTTTTTACCCCAAGACAGGCCCGTCTCCTTCCAGGAGGTGAGCCGCGTAGGGGGTCCGGATCGAAACACGGGGGCTGCGACCCATTCGGGGTCGCGCGGCTTGGTGATGTAAAACCACCCCGATTGCCACCCCTTCAGGGTCTCCACAAAGGAGCCCTCGAGCCATAAGACATTGGCCATCTTGCCCACCATGGCGCCTCCGCACTCCGCCTGGTTGCCACGCACCACCTTCGGCTTGACATTGAAAGTCTTGAGCCATAGGCCAAAATGGGGGCGGATGCGGAGGAAAGCCTCACACACGACGATAAACGCCGAGATGTTGAGGACAAAGTTCGGGGCCAAATCGTGGAAATCCATGCCATAGTAGAACATGAGCCCCGGACAAATGGGTGAAGAGGGAAGCCCAGTCCGCGGAGGAAATGGGGGAGGAACACCACCCTCTCATGGGGCCTAGGGGTGGGGATGAGCTGCCCCTTTTTGGGAAGCCGGTACGCAATGTGGTTAGACAAGTATCCGGCCTTCCTTAGTTTTTTGATGTGTCCCTCCGTGATGGAGGAGACCATCCACTTGCCTCCCGCTCCGGACATGGCTGGAGAAGGTTGAGGTGGGGAGTGCGGACTTGGGCGCTGGAGCTCGAGTGCGCGAGAATGGATAAGCAAGGGAGGAAGAAGGCGTAGGTGAAAAGGTGGATCCTTACCCCCTTATATGGGTGGACGCAACTACGTGTCCCCACCAGCCTGGTAAAACTCGCTTATCTCCAAGCGCCGTAATCAATGGCGCGGTTGGGTTACCCACGCCCATATTGATGAGAATCCCGGAATAAGGGGACACGATCTCTGCTTTAACAAGACGTGCCAAGGAAACCGCCTCGCATGACGCGCTGAGGTGGGATAATGAAACGACTCGGATAAAGGCTTGGCCGTGGTGTGTCGCACTACAGAATATGTCAGCAGATTAGATTTGTGTAAATATTATTCTCTCTATGGCAATATGTGGAAACTTATTTTGCAGAGCCGGACACTATCTTTGTGTTCAAAATCTTCTATGAAGTACTTGGAGGAGGAACCCGCCTTGCAATGTCGAAGACAATTTGCGCATCGGACTCACCGTCATTGAAGCCTGGTTCAGGGGCTACTGAGGGAGTCCTGGATTAGGGGGTGTTCGGATAGCCGGACTATACCTTCAACCGGACTCCTGGACTATGAAGATACAAGATTGAATACTTCGTCCCGTGTCCGGAAGGGACTTTCCTTGGCGTGGAAGGCAAGCTTGGCGATACGGATATGCAGATCTCCTACCATTGTAACCGACTTTGTGTAACCCTAACCCTCTCCGGTGTCTATATAAACCGGAGGGTTTTAGTCCGTAGGACAAGATACACAACAACAATCATACCATAGGCTAGCTTCTAGGGTTTTACCCTCTCCGATCTCATGGTAGATCTACTCTTGTAATACCCATATCATCAATATTAATCAAGCAGGACGTAGGGTTTTACCTCCATCGAGAGGGCCTGAACCTGGGTAAAACTTCGTGTCCCTTGCCTCCTGTTACCATCCGGCCTAGACGCACAGTTTGGGACCCCCTACCGAGATCCGCCGGTTTTGACACCGACATCGGTGATGATCGTGTGCCTGCCATCCTGCAATATAGGCCGTCCGATCTATATCTGACGGATAGGAAGGAAACTATGGCAATTTTGCAAAAAGATACCCACACCCCTCTCCACATTTGCAAATAAGGCCTTCCCTCGTTCATCCTTTTCCCCCACAAGATAAACTACTCATACAAATGCATCTTGATGTTCCGTGCAATGCATGGGCATCTTGCTAGTTGTTGCAAAAAGCCCATGTGTGTGTCAGAGAGAGGGAGAGTGGAGGAGGACGGAGTGCATGTGTGACAAAGACACAAGGAGTGTGTGTGCAATAGGTATCAGCTTAAAATGAGGCGATATTGTGTGTGTGCACGATCGAGAGGGCGTGTCTCAAGAAGGGAAGAAAAATCTACATAGATACAAGGAGCAGGAGAGAGACATGTATGCGATGGTGGAAGCACAAGTGTGCGGGTGTATAAACCTATCTAGAGGCTAGCTAGTCGATAAATGTTTGTGAGAGAAATATGAGTCGGGGTGCGAAAGCGAGAGTTTTGTGTGTGTGAGAGAGATGGTAGTCGGGAAGGGGAGTGGAAGCAGGAGTTGAGTGTGTGTGTCTGTGAGAGAGAGAGAGGAGACGATAGTCGGGGTTGTCTGATCGGTAAACAAATGAATAATGTTAGTCTGGGATGGAGACGAAAAGGAGACCGCAACAAATGTTGTGTCTACAGGAGAGAGAGAGAGTAATTGTAGTGGTATGAGTCATATGTAGAGACATATAGGGTGTGTGAAAGAATCCCATAGAGAGAAAGACAAAGTGAAAGACGAGTGGAGACTGTGTGTGTGGCGGTGAAAAAGAAAGCTTAGGTACGGAGTGATACCAGAGAACAGTAGAGACGTGAGAGATAATGAAAACCGTGTAATGTATAATGATAGGGAGAGTGTGACACTTCTCAAGGGAGACGTCGAGAGACCATGTTTGCGAGGATAGGAGAAACATGAAGTGAGCGTGCAGGTGAGCTGGAGAAAAGAGAGTGATAGCTACCTGAAGGGGCATGCATGCGAGAGAGATGGGCGTGAAAGGAGTGAACAAAAAAGGATTCAAATATTTGAATTCGAGATGATGATACATGTAATCCATACTCGAACCAAAATTGATCTATCAAACATGCATACTCATATGAATTCACGCATATCTATGTTATTTAATATGTAGATATTACTGATCCATACATTTTAGTAGAACATAATTTGGTTAAATTTTTTCGAATTCAACCTTAAGATTTTGAGATCGTTGTATTTGTAAATCATATTATACATATAAAGGAGCAGAATTCTTTGTTGTGCTTTTGAAAGTATATATAAAAAAAAATGATGTATATAGAATGTAATTCCAATTGAAAATGGATCCCACCCGAAAAAAATAGAATACAAACGGGATTCGAATTGAGTTGGCACGGTAAACGTGCACTCTGCAAAATTTGAACGAAGCGGGGAAAGTCGCAGTAACCGCCCGAAACCAAAATCTACGAGATGGAAATCACTACTGCATATCCCTGCAACCCAAAGCCTATCTGCTGGATTTCTATAGGTTTCGACAGGGGTAGGTTTGTAATTTCACCCAAACGTGACGTAACCACCTCTCACCCGGATTCATACATGGTGGGCGCCAAAACACAGTGTGTCCTCGGCCGAAATAGACTCCCTCCCCGATTCATATTCATACACGGTGGGCGCCAAAAACAAACTCTCGTCGGCAAATATTCGGTGTATGCGAGATTACCGTCCTATCCCCAACCGACTAATGTTGCTGTGATGTAGTAGAAATTTGAAATGGGGGCTAAGTTTGTAAATTTCCTCGCATTTGAGACAAGCGCGCCATGAATACATGGTTCCCCCTTCCTCTCTACCTCCCTTTTCCCCATTCGTACTCCGTGGGCGCCAAAACACCCTCTCCACCCTACCCTCCTCCGTCCGCCGCCGTCTGCCACCACATCCACCGCCGTACTCCTACACCATGCCGGAGCTGATACCCCAACGTCGTCGTCCATTACAAGAGATCGACCTCTCTCATCCATGGCTTCGGACCGGGATCCTTGCATCCGGTCCTCTCGCTTCATCCCCGCCGTCGTCCACCTTGCCGGCGCTGCTCCTATGACCGTCTCGTCCACCGTGCCCCGCCGCCATCGTCTACCCTCCTAGATCTGCTTCCACGCTGCCGACAGCCATCACTACCGCAGCACCGTCAAATTCTCAGTAGATGCGTACACGGCGCCGCACCAGAGGCAGTACTCTTTCGTATCTTCTCAACTTATTTATCGCAGCAAGAAAATAGATCGCCACTTCTTTACTATGATTTCTTGTCTTGGTTGCGAAGTTGCCTTTGTCTGGTTTGCACCTTCAGATCCGCCATGGCACGCTCAACACTATACTCCCAATGCTTATGGTTTTTCCCCTTTTATATTCCACACTAGTTAAATCACAATAGACTAAATTTCAAAATTGGGTCAGTCAATTTTTCAGAGCTCACCGGAGTTCGCCGGTGCGATCGAAGGGGCTCGACTGGTAGTGGGGCCTCGCCGAACGAAGAAAACTCGATGCGGGGGGGGGTGGGGGGGGGGGGGGGGGGGGGGGTGCCGGAGGAACACATGCGGTGGGGGCCGGTGGTCCGGCCGGCGGCCCGTGCGATGTTCTGTATCGGAAGAATCAGAGACGAGGAAGAAGAAGGGTTAGGAGACGTAGGATCTTCATCCAACCGCCTGAAATGGTCGAGAGACAGCTGGGAGTTGCATTCTTAATGCGCTCTGGTTCATCATGTGTGGGCACTGCGCAACCAACATTTTATTACCCAAAATCTGCTTGCTCTTCTTTACCATGTTCCTCTTCCGTTCTTCTTTAATATGTACTCTCTCCGTTCCTAAATACAAGTCTTTGTATAGATTCCACCATGGACTACATATGGAGCAAAATGAGTGAATCTACACTCTAAAATGTATCTGGATACATCTGTATGTGATCCCTAGTGGAAATCTCTACCAGGACTTATATTTTGGAACGAAGGGAGTATGATAGTAGTACAGTATGTTGCTTGTACTAAAGATGAGCAGGGACATTTGCAGTGTAGAGGTCTATACGGTCGGTTGTGATGGACAATTTGAGCTTCTTTGATTCGTAGGGTCTTGTAAACATAGGAATAGGATTTGTAGTGGCCTGCCCACTTGAATCCTATAAGAATAGCAAGGAAATGCGGGGAGTTGTGTCGCCTTTGAGAGTTACACTGATATTAATAGTTCCGCACCTTCCCTTGAAGAGAGCTGGTATCCGAAGCCTTTCTAGCCGTACCGGCAATACTAGCACATATATTCCAGCAAGTTCCACTTTGCTGATTTTACTCTGATGCTTAAGGTTTTCCCGTTATATCTACACTATGATCTGTGTAGCTGCTTTGTGTCGCACTAGCAGCAGTCCACTCTTGAAGCTAAACACTGCAATGCCTTACAACATTGGCACCAAGGCATTGAGTGCCATTCTGGATGCAATGAAACTCATATGCTCCCCACCTGTTGATTCTTGTTCAGAATATGATCCTAATGACTATTCTAACCTCGAGGAGTCAAAGGCAGATGGCCTGTCCTATTCACCCATCAAGGTGCCTGTTCTAATTTGGCAATGTTTTATTGATTGCGGGTATCTTGCATATGTTGTCTTGCATTTCTTCTACTTTGTTGCACCGCCATCTGCTTAGTTTACTCATCATATATGTCGAGATGCCATGCCCATCCATTATCAATACATATTCCATCTGTCATCATACCATGTTTTTCCACTCAAATGTTGTTCTTGTGCATCATACATCAAAAAGGAAGAGGGTGATTGCCGAACCTGAAGGAGCACCAGCAAAGTCCTTGAAAAACGTGGTGGTGCCGGAGGAATCAGACATCACCCCACTTATATTGGCTATACAACCAGTGACACAAAACGTAGGACCGACTCCAGCAGACTGTACCCATACTTCACTGGCCACACCACTAGCCCCACCACACAGGAGCTGCACTCTAGCAAAAGGTATACCAATTTCATTTGCCATAGCACCAGCTGTACCACAGAAAAATCCCACTCCAGCAAAAAGTACAGCAAGTCCACCGGCCTAAGACCTATCCCAACTACAGAGACGGCCAATTCCTGCAGATTGGAACCCCATTCCATTTATTCCCAGTTTAAAAGACAATGCTTTCAATGTTGTTAGGTGATAACCCACGGGTATAGGGGATCGCAACAGCTTTCGAGGGTAGAGTATTCAACCCAAATTTATTGATTCGACACAAGGGGAGCCAAAGAATATTCTCAAGTATTAGCAGCTGAGTTGTCAATTCAACCACACGTGGAAACTTAGTATCTGCAGCAAAGTGTTTAGTAGCAAAGTAACATGACAGTGGTGGTAGCAGCAACGAAAGTAAAGACAACAAAAGTAATGTTTTTGGTATTTTGTAGTGATTGTAACAGTGACAGCGGGAAAGTAAATAAACGAGAACCAGTATATGGAAAACTCGTAGGCACCGGATCAATGATGGATAATTATGCCGGATGCGGTTCATCATGTAACAGTCATAACATAGGGTGATACAGAACTAGCTCCAATTCATCACTGTATTGTAGGCATGTATTCCGTATATAGTCATACGTGCTTATGGAAAAGAACTTGCATGACATCTTTTGTCCTACCCTCCCGTGGCAGCGGGGTCCTATTGGAAACTAAGGGATATTATGGCCTCCCTTTTAATAGAGAACCGGAACAAAGCATTAACACATAGTGAATACATGAACTCCTCAAACTATGGTCATCACCGGGAGTGGGCCCGGTTATTGTCACTCCGGGGTTGCCGGATCATAACACTTAGTAGGTGACTATAACTTGCAAGATCGTATCTAGAACATGAATATAATGATGATAACATAAACAGTTCAGATCTGAAATCATGGCACCTCAGCCCAAAGTGACAAGCATTAAGCATAGCAAAGTCATAGCAACATCATCTCAGAACATAATGGATACTAGGGATCAAACCCTAACAAAACTAACTCGATTACATGATAAATCTCATCCAACCCATCACCGTCCAGCAAGCCTACGATGGAATTACTCACGCACGGCGGTGAGCATCATGAAATTGGTGATGGAGGATGGTTGACGAATCCCCCTCTCCGGAGCCCCGAACGGACTCCAGATCAGCCCTCCCGAGAGGTTTTAGGGCTTGGTGGCGGCTCCGTATCATAAAACGCGATGATTTCTTCTCTCCGATTTTTTTCTCTCCGAAAGCAAATATATAGAGTTGGAGTTGGCGTCAGAGGGCATCCAGGGGGCCCATGAGGTAGGGGGCGCGCCCTAGAGGGGGGCGCGCCCCCCACCCTCGTGGACAGGGTGTGGCCCCCCTCGTCTTCATCTTTGGCCAGGATTTTTTATTATTTTTTCTAAGATGTTCTGTGGAGTTTCAGGTCATTCTGAGAATATTTGTTTTCTGCACATCAAACATCATGGCAATTCTGCTGAAAACAGCGTCAGTCCGGGTTAGTTCCATTCAAATCATACAAGTTAGAGTCCAAAACAAGGGCAAAAGTGTTTGGAAAAGTAGATACGATGGAGACGTATCAACTCCCCCAAGCTTAAACCCTTTCTTGTCCTCAAGCAATTCAGTTGACAAACTGAAAGGAAAAAAGAAAAACTTTTACAAACTCTGTTTGTTCTTGTTGTTGTAACTATGTCAAGCCAGCATTCAAGTTTTCAGCATATATCATAACTAACCACATTTGCAATAATTCTCAGGTAATCAACTAGCAAGCCATAATAATAAATCTCGGATGACAACACTTTCTCAAAACAATCATAATATGATATAACAAGATGGTATCTCGCTACCCCTTTCTGAGACCGCAAAACATAAATGCAGAGCACCTTTAAAGATCAAGGACTGACTAGACATTGTAATTCATGGTAAAAGAGATCCAATCATACTCACACCCAATATAAATTAATAGTGATGAATGCAAATGACAGTTGTGCTCTCCAGCTAGTGCTTTTTAATAAGAGGGTGATGACTCAACATAAAAGTAAATGGATAGGCCCTTCACATAGGGAAGCAGGGATTTGTAGAGGTGCCAGAGCTCGGTTTTGAAATAGAGATAAATTGTATTTTGAGCGGTATACTTTCATTGTCAACGTAACAACTAAGAGATGGCGACATCTTCCATGCTAAACACATTATAGGCGGTTCCCAAACAGAATGGTAAAGTTTATACTCCCCCTCCACCAACAAGCATCAATCCATGACTTGCTGGAAACAACGAGTGTCTCCAACATACATCAGGTCCCACGGGGAGTTTTGTTTGCAATTAATTTTGATTTAGTTTCCATAAAGCATGGGACTGGGCATCCCGGTGACCAGCCATTTTCTCGTGAGTGAGGAGCAGAGTCCACTCCTCTTGAGAATAACCCACCTAACACGGAAGATAAGGACAACCTTGGTTGATACATGAGCTATTCGAGCATACAAAATAGAATGTTTATTTGAAGGTTTAGAGTTTGGCACATACAAATTTACTTGGAACGGCAGGTAGATACCGCATATAGGAAGGTATAGTGGACTCATCTGGAATAACTTTGGGGTTTAAGGGATTGGATGCACAAGCAGTATTCCCGCTTAGTACAAGTGAAGGCTAGCAAAATACTGGGAAGCAACCAACTAGAGAGCGACAACTGCCATGTACATGCATTAAAATTAATAAACATTGGATGCAAGCATGAGTAGGATATAATCCACCATGAACATAAATATCGTGAAGGCTATGCTGATTTTGTTTCAACTACATGCGTGAACATGTGCCAAGTCAAGTCACTTAAATCATTCAAAGGAGGATACCACCCCATCATACCACATCATAACCATCTCAATAGCATGTTGGCACGCAAGGCAAACCATTATAACTCATATCTAATCAAGCATGGCACAAGCAACTATGATCTCTAATTGTCATTGCAAACATGTTTATTCATAATAAGCTGAATCAAGAACGAGGGGCTCATCATATTTAAAAAAAAAGAGGTCGAGTTCATACCAGCTTTTCTCATCTCCGTCAGCCCATCATATATCATCATAATTGCCTTTCACTTGCACGACCGAACGATGTGAATAATAATAAGAGTGCACGTGCGTTGGACTAAGATGGAATCTGCGAGCATTCAATAAACAGGAGAAGACAAGGCAATATGGGCTTTGGGTTAATTCAACAATAATGCATATAAGAGCCACTTCAACAATTTAATTCTAGTCTTCTCCTACTGACCCCCGAAGAAAAGAAAAGAAATAAAACTATTTACACGGGAAAGCTCCCAGCAAACAAAAGAAGAACGGGAAATATTTTTGGTTTTCTTTTTAATTATTACTACTACAGCAGAAAAATAAACTACTACTAATTTTTTGGTTTTTCTTAAGGTTTAACAAACACACAAGAAGAAAGCAGGAAAAAGAAAATAAACTAGCATGGATATTACAGTGAAAGAGTATGAGCACCGACATCTAGCAATGAGTGTGTGCGAACATAAATGTAATGTCGGTGAGAAATACGTACTCCCCCAAGCTTAGGCTTTTGGCATAAGTTGGTCGATTGCCAGGGATAGCCTGGAGGATACCCGTAAGTGTAGCTGGGGTCGTACTGCGACGAAGAATAGTTGGGATCATACTGTGATGAAGAAGAAGACTCTGACTGCCACTGGCTGACAGTCATCTCTGGATCCCAAGAATAAACAGATTGTCGTGGAGGCTCATCTTGTGGTTCCTATTCCAGGGCTGGTGCAGGATTCTTGTAAGCTTGGACGGCAGCCCACATAACGAGGTAGGGTCCTACAAAATTAAACAAAGAAGGATCAGGCAATGTAATACTTTCAGGATAATGTTTATCAAAGTATAACCTATATTTAAGCTCTCCATTCCTGTCCTTAACAAGAAAATCATGGGCTATCATGCTCTTATAGTCTAGATAAGCATTAGGCAGCAATTTTTCTTATTTCTCATAATGCCTAATAGCTATGTTAAAGTGTGCAGCAAGGCGAGAAGCATAAATGCCTCCAAAGATGGGGCCTTTAGTACGATTCAGACTCAACCGCCTAGCAATAATTCCGCCCATACTGACAGTGTTGTCGTGGTATAAACCATGGAACAGAATAATAATAGCAGGAACACTAAGGTTCCCACAGTTCCCACGACCAATCAAGCATCGACTAGCAAATAAATCAAAATAGTGTAACACAGGAAAATGTATGCTAGTGATTCTTGCATCAGAAACCTTCCTGGTTTCTCCCACAGAGATAAGGTTAATAAATGGTTCCAACTCTTTACGAGGTGGTTCCTCTAAGATACCATCAGGAGGTATGTTGCAGATTGCGCAAAATTCAGACAATGGCATTTTCTTCACAACGTCATATAAATGAAACTCTACTGAAGGAGGTGACTCTTTAGGGAAAAAGTAGAAGTTTTGCACAAAAGTATTTGTGAGTAAGAGATACTGTGGACGTTGGTCGCGGACGAAGTCGGTGAGGCTAGCATTCTTAATCAATGAATAGAAATCCTCATAAATCCCGGCCTCTCTCAAGAAATTATCAGAAGGCCATTCACACGGTCGGATCTCCGCGGTAAGAGGCAAATTATATTTGGGCCTCTGAGCTTCTTCATTTTGTTTATCCTTTGAGCTTCGGCTCGATGAACGCCTCAAAAGTCTCCTCATTATTTTTCTGAAATAATCTGAAATTTTTAGTAACTTCAAACAAAAGTGAACCAACTTCAATAAAACTGATAGCAACTACTCCTACAAGTGCCTAGAGCCTATATCAAGCATTAGAACTACTTGGAACCATATAAATTTGGCATGCAAGCTCAAGAACATGGTCACCTATGCATCACAAATTTGCAAAGAATAAAGCACTAGAACAAAAACTAATTGGACCAATGGAGGAGTCTACCAAGGAACAATCTCCCCAAGCAGTTTTGCGAGAGGTGCTTTGAGCAAGGAGATCGAAAATCACAGCAAAAGTGGCTGGAACTCGTGCTTGAGTTGGTTTTTCGGTTTTTTGTGAGACAGAGGAAGAAGATGGGTGCTGGGATAAGTGGAGGAGGGCCACTGTGGGCCCACGAGGCAGGGGGCGCGCCCTAGAGGGGGGGGGGCGCCCACCACCCTCGTGGCCAGGTGGCAGCTCCTCCCGCGGTAATTTTTGCACAGTAAATCATCAAATATTCCCGAAAAAATCATATTAAATTGGCAATTCATTCTGAGGACTTTTATTTTTGGGATATTTTTATATTGCACAGATAAGCCAGGAAACAGACTGAAAATACTATGTTTACTTTATTTAATATAAATAACAGAAAGTAAAAGTGGAGTACAGAAGTTTGTGCTTCTAGTTTCATCCACCTCATGCTCATTAAAAAGAATCCACTAAAAAGGTTGATCAAGTCTTGTTAACAAACTCGTTCCGATAATCATGAAACCGGCGAAATTTCGAATAACACTAAGTTACCTCAACGAGGATATGCACATCTCCAATAATAAGAATATCATATTTCTTCTTGACAGTAGGAAGAGCAAATTCAAAACCTCCAAATATAATCGATGGAATTTTTCCAATAGAGTTGATACTATGAACTTGAGGTTGTTTCCTCGGAAAGTGTACCGTATGCTCATTACCATTAACATGAAAGGTGACATTGCCTTTGTTGCAATCAATAACAGCCCCTGCAATATTAAGAAAAGGTCTTCCAAGAATAATAGACATACTATCATCCTCGGGAATATCAAGAATAACAAAGTCCGTTAAAATAGTAACGTTTGCAACCACAACAGGCACATCCTCACAGATACCGACAGGTATAGCAGTTGATTTATCAACCATTTGCAAAGATATTTCAGTAGGTGTCAACTTATTCAAGTCAAGTCTACGATATAAAGAGAGAGGCATAACACTAACACCGGCTCCAAGATCACATAAAGCAGTTTTAATATAATTTCTTTTAATGGAGCAAGGTATAGTAGGTACTCCGGGGTCTCCAAGTTTCTTTGGTATTCCACCCTTAAAAGTATAATTAGCAAGCATGGTGGAAATTTCAGCTTCGGGTATCTTTCTTTTATTAGTAATGATATCCTTCATATATTTAGCATGAGGATTTGTTTTGAGCACATCAGTTAATCGCATACGCAAAAAGATAGGCCTAATCATTTTAGCAAAGCGCTCAAAATCCTCATCATCCTTTTTCTTGGATGGTTTTGGAGGAAAAGGCATGGGTTTCTGAACCCAAGGTTCCCTTTCTTTACCATGTTTCCTAGCAACAAAGTCTGTTTTATCATAATGTTGATTCTTTGATTGTGGGTTATCAAGATCAATAGCAGGTTCAATTTCTACATCATTATCATTACTAGGTTGAGCATCATCATGAACATCATCATTAATATTTTCATTAGGTTCGTGTTCATTACCAGATTGTGTTTCAGCATCAGACATAGAGATATCATTTGGATTATCAGGTGGTTCAGCAATAGGTTCACTAGAAGTTTGCACAGTTCTATCATTTTTCTTCTTCTTTTTAGAAGAACTAGGAACATCAATATTATTTCTTTGAGAATCTTGCTCGATTCTCTTAGGGTGGCCTTCAGGATACAAAGGTTCCCCAGTAATTCTACCAGTTCTAGTGGCCACTCTAACAGCATAATCATTTTTCTTACTATTCATTTCATCAAGCACTTCTTTTTGAGCCTTAAGTACTTGTTCTACTTGAGTGGTAACCATAGAAGCATGTTTGCTAACAAGTTTAAGTTCACCTTTAATATTAGCCATATAATCACCCAAGCGTCTAATCATATAAACATTTTCTTTTAATTGTCTACCAAAATAAGCATTGAAGTCGTCTTGCTTAAACATAAAGTTATCAAACTCATCCAAGCACTGACTAGCAATTTTAGTAGGAAGGACTTCAGCTTTATCATATCTATAGAGAGAATTTACCTTCACTACATGTGTCGGGATATCGGGATCAGGAGGTTCTTCAGTAAATAAAGAATTGAGATCATATGTTTCTTCAACAGGCGGTATATTAAGACCATGTATTTCTTCAATAGGAGGTAAATTCTTAACATCTTCAGCTTTAATACCTTTTTCTTTCATAGATTTCTTTGCCTCTTGCATATCTTCGGGACTAAGGAATAGAACTCCTCTCTTCTTCGGAGTTGGTTTAGGAATAGACTCAGTAATTGGAGCGGGAGCTGGCTCAGGAGGTGCCCAATTATTTTCATTTGTCAACATATTATTCAATAGAATTTCAGCTTCATCCGGTGTTCTTTCCCTGAAAAGAGAACCAGCACAACTATCCAGGTAATCTCTGGAAGCATCGATTAGTCCATTATAAAAGATATCAAGTATTTCAGGTTTCTTAAGAGGATGATCAGGCAAAGCATTAAGTAACTTTAGAAGCCTCACCCAAGCTTGTGGGAGACTCTCTTCTTTAATTTGCACGAAGTTGTATATTTCCCTCAAAGGAGCTTGTTTCTTATGAGCAGGGAAATATTTAGCAGATAAGTATTAAATCATATCTTGGGGACTACGCACACAACCAGGATCAAGAGAATTGAACCATATATTAGCATCACCCTTTAATGAGAATGGAAGTAACGTGATCTCTCATCATTAGTAAACAGGGCGGCTATATCATTTAACTTAGTAAGATGTGCCGCAACAGTTTCAGATTCATAGCCATAAAATGGATCAGATTCAACCAAAGTAATTATATCAGGATCAACAGATAATTCATAATTCTTATCAGGAACACATATAGGTGAAGTAGCAAAAGTAGGGTCGGGTTTCATTTTATCTCTAAGTGATTCTTTGTTCCATTTAACTAATAACCTCTTAAGCTCATATCTATCCCTGCAAGCTAAAATAGCGGCAGAAGATTCCATATCAAAAAGATAACCCTCGGGGATAACAGGCATATTTTCATCATCACTATCATCATCGTATTCAGATTCAATAATTTCTTTTTCTCTAGCCCTAGCAATTTGTTCATCAAGAAATTCACCAAGGGGCACATTAGTATCAGGCGTAGAAGCAGTTTCATCATAAGTATCATGCATAGCAGAAGTGACATCATCAATAACATGCGACATATCGGAACGAATAGCAGAAGCAGGTTTAGGTGTCGCTAGCTTACTCATAACAGAAGGTGAATCAAGTGCAGAGCTAGATGGCAGTTCCTTACCTCCCCTCGTAGTTGAGGGATAAATTTTTTTCTTAGCGTCTTTCAAGTTCTTCATAGTGTCCATCGGATATAAATCCCAAGTGACTCAAAGAATAGAGCTATGCTCCCCGGCAACGGCGCCAGAAATTAGTCTTGATAACCCACAAGTATAGGGGATCGCAACAGCTTTCGAGGGTAGAGTATTCAACCCAAATTTATTGATTCGACACAAGGGGAGCCAAAGAATATTCTCAAGTATTAGCAGCTGAGTTGTCAATTCAACCACACATGGAAACTTAGTATCTGCAACAAAGTGTTTAGTAGCAAAGTATTATGATAGTGTGTAACATCCCAAAATTCTAAATTTTGGAATGTTATAATAAATAGATATATAGATTGATCGATTGTTTGATTGTTGTGTGATTGATTGCGTGAAATTGAGTGAAATTCGTAAACTTTTGAAAGTTAAATGAGAGGGAATAAAAGGACTTACCCAAACTTTCACCTTTTGCATTTTGATCTCCGTGAATTCAAATTCTTTTCAAATACAAAACCCTCGAGAGAAGATGACATGCCTTCTTCCATTTAAATAAATGAAAAGGGTTTTGAAAAGATTTGAATTTCATTCGGAAATATTTTTTAATTCAGAAACTTCAAGCAACTCAATGATTTTCATGAGAGGAGATAAAATGACTTCTTCAAATTATATGAAATATGAGTTAGGAGTTTCAAAGAATTAAATTCAAAGTCCTTTTGGAAATTATTTTCAATTTGGAGTTATTTGGGTTTTATTCAAATTATTTTTCTCCAAAAATAAAATACATGGAAAATAGGGTAACATGATTCCCTACAATATAAAATTGGAGAGAAATAAATTTGAATTCATTTTGGTATTTTTAAAATGATTTTGATGGATTTTATTAGACCAGTAGCACTCTTTGAATTATCTGATTTTGTGTGGATTTTATTTGGCATTATAAAAATGTTCAGATTGTAGGAAATCTTTTTTTGAAAATTTTGATATATTATATGCCTATATAAAATTATTAATTATTTTGTTCTATTTATGTTTGTTGTCTAGGAATCTTTATTTTTTTAAAAAACCTTTCCCTTAGCCGAACTGGGCCGGCCCAGCTCCTGCCAGGCCAAGGCCCAGCCCAGCAGCGCCGCCCCTTGCCTTCCCGAGCGGGAGACCCGCTCAGGCACGCCGCCGCGCCGCCATGGACGCCATGCGCCGCCCGACCTCCTCCTGCCCCTTCCCCACGCCACCTCCTCGCCCCTCCTCATAAACGGCGCCGCCCCGGGGCCCGTCTCTCGTCCTCCCTCGCCTCGCACCTCGCCGCTGCCACTGGATCTCACCCTGCCGCCTTCTGTCTCCGCCGCCGCTGCCTCTCCTCCGCCTGCGCCGCGCCCCTCCGCCGCCTCGCCGCGCGCTCGTCTCTGCGTCGCGCCGCTCGCCCACATCGCCGGACGCCGCCGCCGCCCTGACCCCCGCGCGGGAGTTCGCCGCCGGCCGGATCCACTCCGCCGCCGGCTTTTCGCCATAAACCGCTGCCGAACCGGTATAAAACCGCTGAACCGCCCGGTTTTCCATTTTTTATTAGTTTAGGTTTTCTCTTTTAAAACCGATCAGTTTATCTTTTAGTCTAGACTATCTAACGAATGTTCGTCATTTAGATTTCTGTAGCGAGAGTTCGCTCGTTAGATTTTTTTCCTTTTCTTATTAATTTCGGCCAGGGACCTATATGTGATGATTTTCTTTACAGATTAGTCCCTGTTCTTCAATCGATCACTACTTTTTACCCATTTATCCAAATCTAACGAAACCAACGCCCACTTCTTCGTTACGATCTCCTCTATCCAGTAAAACAACTTAAACATGTTTTTGAAAGTTTAAAATTTGAATTAGACCAGATTTGAATTCAAACTTCGTTTCATCATAACCTGAGTTTCGTAGCTCCGTTTGAGTTGATTCTTTTTGCAAATCGAAGCCCTTGACCTAAAATTTCTGATAAGGCCAAATTCACATAATTTTGGTACCATTAGAAATTGTTTTATGTTGCAAGAGTTATTTGCTTGGTTTTGATGTTTTCCGAACTGTCTTCTTCGTTCTTCCCGATCTTCTGAGTGATTGCTTATGTGTGGTTACTATTGCTTGCTCACGATAGATTGAACGGAATGTGACGAGTAGAACTATCAAGAGTTTTGAGTGCGAATCATCTTCATCAACATTGCAGGCAAGTTCACACTTTGATCATATCCCTTTCATACCCACAGTTTTATGCATTAGTTTCACCCTCAAACATTGCATGAGTAGGATTGATAACATGTGGGTATTGGGAAGTAGTTGATGAGGTAGGAACCTATTGCCCTGCATTCAAACCTTGGGAGTTACTATTACGTTATGCTTATATTGCCATGCTATGCTCGTAGATGTGGATTGGGTTTGAGAGTATTTCATGACAGATGTGAGATTGTTAATTAATGGTTTACTTAAGGTGGCAACTTTAACACACATCTGGGTGGATTGAGGCACCTGGGTATTCCAGCGATTGCCTGTCTAGGCACCTGGGTATTCCAGGATTGCCTGTTTTTTTATGGACCGCCACCCAGGCTCAAAGGGATCATGAGATTATTCATGACTAGAAACTTCCGTGTGCAGCCACAAGCTACTATGGGCTCTAGCATAGTTGACTAAGTTGTGCAACTCTTACAGTGGTGACTAGCAGATGTAGGGGAAAGTAGGTGTAACGGTCTACCCGATCGTAAGGTGCTAGCGCTTCTGAAAGACTATGTCTCGGTCATCCGTTTCTCAAACACCATGTAGTGCGAGAAATCCAACGGAGGAGATCGAGTCTTGTGGGGAAAAGTGCGCAAACCTCTGCAGAGTGTATAAACTAATCATGATTAGCCGTGTCCCCGGTTATGGACGTTTTGAGTATCTAGTACTTGGATTATCATGTGAATCTCATCATGTTACTTTAAATTAATTTTGTTGGGTTTAATGATGTTACTTAATTGGGATTGAGAATGCTGTCAACCATTCTCAATGTTCAACAACCACCATGATAGTTAAAAAAATTATTCCTTTGCAGTAGGGAAAAATTGGCTTTTCGCAAAAACCTTATAACCATAGAGCTTTTCCACCAGCCATATATGCATGTAGTGATAGCCATTGTTCATCATTTCTCTATGGTGTGAATGTGGCTGCAATGTCTCATGTTGCAGGAATATCTTACGACGAGTAAGTGATACGTTAGGGTTACGATTTCTACACTCAACTTTGCCATTGGTGTTGATGGGAATCCACAACCTTGTTACTTCTGCTATTTTGGATTGAGGTAATAGTATTTATGTTACTTTTTACATGTGATTTACCTCTGTTATAAATCCTCGAGTACTGTGTGTGTCAGCATACCGATCCAGGGATGACACTTAAGCACAGAGACTTGACCGTCTGAGGTCGGGTCACTACAAGATGGTATCAGAGCACATGTTGACTGTAGGACGTGACCCTAGAAACTGGCAAGCCCATAGCAAAGATTTTTCTCTACAACTTTCCTTTTCAAAAAGATCTTTTACCTCTCTTCTCTTCTGAGCTTATTCAAAAATTTCCTTTTAGTGAGACCATACCCCTTTTCCCTTTTGACCACGAAGATTCGACTGATGAGACCACTCCAAGAAGTACAAGATATCGGACAAGTAAGATCATTTCGGAATGAAGAGGATTTTACCATGCATTATAATAATGGAAACTACAATGGGTGAAGATTCTGAAGACTAAGAGAATTTGAAGGCTCTGAAGAATCCCTAGATTTGTATGACCTAGGAAGGCTACCCCTATGGAACTTGACAGATTATGGAAGTTGTCAATACCCGAGATCAGGGTGTATCGAAGAAAGACCAAGCACGGAGAGTTAAAAACCTCAAAGTTTTGTCAAGAAAACCCTAAGGCAGGAGATATCAACTATGGAAGATAGCTCATGGCAATGACAAGGGCAGAAACACAACTATCCATGATGTTATCACCCGCTTATGCTATTATCACCATGCTGAGTTAAGCGTGCATATGCATGGAAGGATTGGATGGTAGAAGGCTGATGGAGCATCTATCAGCAAGAGGTGAAGTTTTAACCTTAGCTAGTGTATCACCAGGATTTGGAGTGTTACATCAAGAAGTTAAGATGGACCTACAAGAAGCAGTATTTTGACAAGGAAGTATTTCATGAGGAACTCAGGACCCTGAAGATGAGAGTAGCCAAGCTGGAGGAGCAAAACCTCGTGAAACCGGAGATTCGTCAGGAACTAGACTATGGTTCATGCCAAGGATGTTGAAACATAGAAGTTTGAAATGCAACTCCAGAATATTAAAGGATGTCACAAGAGACTTCGCGTCAACAGAGTTAATCTGGCAAAAGAACTTGAGAAAGACAAGCATGATCGGAAAAAGCCATTGGAGGCATGAACAAGGCTTGAAGAGTTTGGAGACGTTGAAGATTTATTGACCTTTAGAAGACCAAACCCCTGTTATATACCTATGTTAGATGCGACGATTGTGAGCTGTCATTTGTTTGATGTTTTTCGACAGCCACAATAAAATCTATTGTTTGCATTGTGTGTATCCCTCTCTATCTCTCTTATCTCACCCCAAACCCATG
Source organism: Triticum urartu (assembly GCF_003073215.2). Classification (NCBI taxonomy): domain Eukaryota; kingdom Viridiplantae; phylum Streptophyta; class Magnoliopsida; order Poales; family Poaceae; genus Triticum; species Triticum urartu. The sequence continues at coordinate 126,693,002 of NC_053022.1, forward strand.
GACCCAATAGAGGATGAATGGAGATGAGCTTGTATTTTCTGGACCGATGAGTCAGTTGGAGATAAACCGATGGATTCAGAACATGGAGGATCACATGGAGAATAACCCTATAGTTGGAAATGATATGACCCATCATGCTCTTCAGTGCTTTGAAAGAGGTGCTGCTACTTGGTGGAGGATGTACCAAACCATCAATGGATGGCAAGGAGTAACCACTTGGAAAGAATTTAAATTGACTTTGCCAAAGTCTCGGTTTGTGTCCCAGCAATTGAAGCCTTATGGAAAGGATATGAAGAAACCTTGTGCATGCAATATTTGTGGAGAAATAGGACACACCCATAAAGAACACAAGGATGAATGCCCTAATTGTGAAGGAAGTCACCTAGTTGAAGAATGCCCAACTAGGCAGATTACTTGTTTCTGGTGAGAAGGGACTACCCACTATCCTGCTCAGTGTCACATTTACCCCATGGTACGAAGAACCGTACAGCAGAAGAAAGAAGTAAAGAAAGGAGCCCTTGTGGAAATTTTAGAAGAACCCATGATGAAGGAAGATGTTGGGGACACACCCAAAGAGGAACCAATTAAACCCTGCACCAAGTCATGCTATTCATGTGGAGAAGAAGGACACATCTCCCAGAATTGTTTGAATGGGGATCTAGTAGTATTCCCGACAGAGGAAGTAGAGTATGACCCATAGGAAATAAAAGCCCTAATTGGAACGGAAAAGTTTAGAAAGAGAAGCAGAGTGGATTCTAGGAAGGATCTGAGTCATATCACCTGTTATAGGTGCAAGGAGTCAGGGCACTACCTCAGCAATTGCCCAAAAAGGAAACCTCGAGACTTGTCTGAGGTAATATGTTTTCGTTGTAATGGAGCAAGGCATTTTGCCAGAGAATGCCCCAAGGAGAAGGAGACTTGTGATAATTAGTGGTGTCTGTGAGAAGTATAGTAGTAGTAGTGAGAACATTTTCTTTTATATTGAGGTGTTGAGTTGAGACATGTAATGGAAAAGCAAGAGATTGTAATCATTTGAGGATGAATAAAGTTAGCATCGTTGGTACTGACATGGAATTTATGAGTTGTTACTCTATGAAGAAGGATTTTTACCATTCTGACGATATAAGAAATATGATCTATGGAAGATTTGTGCATTTTAAGGGTGGTAGTACCCTGTAAGAACCTTGACCCCTGGAAAAGATAAGGATACTCCACTGAGTGGATTTTGGATAAAATGAATACGAGTTTTTGTCTCGATATGTGTGATGCCCCAAGAGTATGTGGGATGAAGTTGGAGACCGTCAGTTGTTTGGACCAAATGTGATCAAGGAGTCAGAAGAGAATGTTAAGTGGATTCAAGGTAGACTGAAGGTAGCCTAGTCCAGGCAGAAGAGTTATGCAGACTCAAAAACGCAAGGAGGTAGTCTAAGAAATTGGAGAAAGAGCATGTCTTCATGTGTCCCCTCTGCGAGGAGTTAAACGATTTGGAGTTAAGGGAAAGTTAGCCCCGAGATTTGTAGGACCATACCGAGTTTTGGAGCATATGGGAGAAGTGGCCAACAAGTTGGAGTCACCCGAAGGACTGTCAGGAGTTCATGATGTGTTTCACATTTCCCAGTTGAAGAAGTGCCATGCAGAGATGGCCAATATTCCCCTGTAAGGACGCTTGACCCTGGAAAGGATAATGATGTTCCACGAAGTGGAATATGGAATTCATAAGTATAAGTTTTTATCTCAGTATGTGGGATATCCCACGAGGATGAAGAGATAAATTACTATTGGATATAAAGGAGGTATGATGTCGGAAATATGGATCAATGGAAACTCCATGATGAGTCTGAGTAATCATGTCCTAGTTTGGTGCCAATAGAAGGAAGGAAGACAGTACAATTGGATGGATTTAAGAATACTAGGAAGTTGGAAGTTGGAATAATGATCAGTTGCCCGATGATAAGTTCAAGGACTACAAGTGATGAGATGGGCCATAACCCACAGGCCCCAGGACCTGCCAAGAAGCAAGCACATTCTTGCTGAAGAAAAAACCCTGGAGGAAGATACGACGTTTATCGGCAGGCGATTTTATAGGAGTTTACGCGAAACCTGAGGGTTGTGAAGGAACGATAGATGTTTGTTTGGCTTGCAGAATTAATAGATTTATCCGAACTTGGTTCATCGACAAGACAAATTCTGCAATGCTTGTGAGGATGACCGAGTGTTAGAATGCGAGATTCACTAAACCGTATACAGGGTAATGATTTGGGTGCAGGATGGATTGATCACCATACCGACTTACTCTTATTATTCGCCTTGCTATATGGGATGGTAAATCTGAGTGACTTACCTATAGTAGAGAGACGATGATCAAAACCTTGTTTAAGCCTTAGAATGGTATAGGTATTTTTCCCTTGTACACGGCAGCTTTTGCCAACCGTAGGTTATACAGTGAGGATCAACCCAGGCCCATTTCCTGCAGGAGAAACCATAATTGGATGGCCGCCATGAGATATCGATAGTTGATTAGTATTGGTGCCAGACCCGTCAGCTAAGAAGACCTAGTCATGGAAGAACCTTACCAAGATGAAAGGACAGAAGAATTGTGGTAAAGGTTATGCCACTACCGGAAGAGCCCGGATAAGGAATTATCCTGAAGATCTGAGAAGACCGACACTGTTAACAATATGGATGAAGTATATGAGTTTTGACGGAACCATAACCATGCTTCTAAGGGTGGTAGCACCCCAGACCCCGGAGATGATTGATGAAATTTTGAGGAGACCCCCAAACCCTAACCTTTTTGTTGCTAGCCTCTCCGAATCTCAAGGACGAGATTCATTTTAAGGGTGGTAGGTTTGTAACATCCCAAAATTCTAAATTTTGGAATGTTATAATAAATAGATAGATTGATCGATTGTTTGATTGTTGTGTGATTAATTGCGTGAAATTGAGTGAAATTTGTAAACTTTTTGAAAGTTAAATGAGAGGGAATAAAAGGACTTTCCCAAACTTTCACCTTTTGCATTTTGATCTCCATGAATTCAAATTCTTTTCAAATACAAAACCCTCGAGAGAAGATGACATGACTTCTTCCATTTAAATAAATGAAAAGGGTTTTGAAAAGATTTGAATTTTATTCGGAAATATTTTTTAATTCAGAAACTTCAAGCAACTCAATGATTTTCATGAGAGAAGATAAAATGACTTCTTCAAATTATATGAAATATGAGTTGGGAGTTTCAAAGAATTAAATTCAAAGTCCTTTTGGAAATTCTTTTCAATTTGGAGTTATTTGGGTTTTATTCAAATTATTTTTCTCCAAAAATAAAATACATGGAAAATAGGGTAACATGATTCCCTACAATAGAAAATTGGAGAGAAATAAATTTGAATTCATTTTTGTATTTTTAAAATGATTTTGTTGGATTTTATTAGACCAGTAGCACTCTTTGAATTATCTAATTTTGTGTGGATTTTATTTGGCATTATAAAAATGTTTAGATTGTAGGAAATCTTTTTTTGAAAATTTTAATATATTATATGCCTATATAAAATTATTAATTATTTTGTTTTATTTATGTTTGTTGTCTGGGAATCTTTATTTTTTTAAGAAACCTTTCCCTCAGCCGAATTGGGCCGGCCCAGCTCCTGCCAGGCCAAGGCCTAGCCCAGCAGCGCCGCCCCTCGCCTTCCCGAGCGGGAGACCCGCTCAGGCACGCCGCCGCGCCACCCGGCCTCCTTCTGCCCCTTCCCCACGCCACCTCCTCGCCCCTCCTCATAAAAGGCGCCGCCCCGGGGCCCGTCTCTCGTCCTCCCTCGCCTCGCACCTCGCCGCCGAGCCACCGCCCGCACTGCAAACCGCCACCGCCGCCACCGGATCTCACCCCGCCGCCTTCTGTCGCCGCCGCTGCTGCCTCTCCTCCGCCTGCGCCGCGCCCCTCCGCCGCCTCACCGCGCGCTTGTCTCCGTGTCGCGCCGCTCGCCCACATCGCCGAACGCCGCCGCCGCCCCAACGCCCGCGCCGGAGTTCGCCGTTGGCCGGATCCACTCCACCGCCGGCTTTTCGCCATAAACCGCTGCCGAACCGGTACAAAACCGCTGAACCGCCCGGTTTTCCGTTTTTTTATTAGTTTAGGTTTTCTCTTTTAAAACCGATCGGTTTATCTTTTAGTCTAGATTATCTAACGAATGTTCCTCGTTTAGATTTCTATAGCGAGCGTTCGCTCAATAGATTTTTTTCCTTTTCTTATTAATTTCGGCCAGGGACCTATATGTGATGATTTTCTTTACAAATTAGTCCCTGTTCTTCAATCGATCACTACTTTTTACCCGTTTATCCAAATCCAACGAAACCAACGCCCACTTCTTCGTTACGATCTCCTCTATCCAGTAAAACAACTTAAACATGTTTTTGAAAGTTTAAAATTTGAATTAGACCAGATTTGAATTCAAACTTCGTTTCATCATAACCTGAGTTTCGTAGCTCCGTTTGAGTTGATTCTTTTTGCAAATCGAAGCCCTTGACCTAAAATTTCTGATAAGGCCAAATTCACATAATTTTGGTACCATTAGAAATTGTTTTATGTTGCAAGAGTTATTTGCTTGGTTTTGATGTTTTCCGAACTGTCTTCTTCGTTCTTCCCGATCTTCTGAGTGATTGCTTATGTGTGGTTACTATTGCTTGCTCACGATAGATTGAACGGAGTGTGACGAGTAGAACTATCAAGAGTTTTGAGTGTGAATCATCTTCATCAACATTGCAAGCAAGTTCACACTTTGATCATATCCCTTTCATACCCAGTTTTATGCATTAGTTTCACCCTCAAACATTGCATGAGTAGGATTGATAACATGTGGGTATTGGGAAGTAGTTGATGAGGTAGGAACCTATTGCCCTGCATTCAAACCTTGGGAGTTACTATTACGTTATGCTTATATTGCCATGCTATGCTCGTAGATGTGGATTGGGTTTGAGAGTATTTCATGACAGATGTGAGATTGTTAATTAATGGTTTACTTAAGGTGGCAACTTTAACACACATCTGGGTGGATTGAGGCACCTGGGTATTCTAGCGATTGCCTGTCTAGGCACCTTGGTATTCCAGGATTGCCTATTTTTTTATGGACCGCCACCCAGGCTCAAAGGGTCATGAGATTATTCATACTAGAAACTTCCGTGTGCAGCCACAAGCTACTATGGGCTCTAGCATAGTTGACTAAGTTGTGCGAACTCTTACAGTGGTGGACTAGTAGATGTAGGGGAAAGTAGGTGTAACGGTCTACCCGATCGTAAGGTGCTAGCGCTTCTGAAAGACCATGTCTCGGTCATCCGTTTCTCAAACACCATGTAGTGCGAGAAATCCAATGGAGGAGATCAAGTCTTGTGGGGAAAAGTGTGCAAACCTCTGCAGAGTGTATAAACTAATCATGATTAGCCGTGTCCACGGTTATGGACGTTTTGAGTATCTAGTATTTGGATTATCATGTGGATCTCATCATGTGACTTTAATTAATCTTGTTGGGTTTTAATGATGTTATTTAATTGGGATTGAGAATGCTGTCAACCATTCTCAATGTTCAACAACCACCATGATAGTTAAATAAAAACTTATTCCTTTGCAGTAGGGAAAGATTGGCTTTTCGCAAAACCTTATAACCATAGAGTTTTCCACCAGCCATATATGCATGTAGTGATAGCCATTGTTCATCATTTCTCTATGGTGTGAATTTGCCAGTACATTCAATGTACTGACCCTTTGTGGTTGCAATGTCTCATGTTGCAGGAATATCTTACGACGAGTAAGTGATACGTTAGGGTTACGATTTCTACACTCAACTTTGCCGTTGGTGTTGATGGGAATCCACAACCTTGTTACTTCCGCTATTTTGGATTGAGGTAATAGTATTTACGTTACTTTTTACATGTGGTTTACTCTGTTATAAATCCTCGAGTACTGTGTGTGTCGGCATACCGATCCAGGGATGACACTTAAGCACAGAGACTTGACCGTCTAAGGTCGGGTCACTACATAGTGGTGGTAGCAGCAACAAAAGTAAAGACAACAAAAGTAATGTTTTTGGTATTTTGTAGTGATTGTAACAGTAGCAGCGGGAAAGTAAATAAACGAGAACCAGTATATGGAAAACTCGTAGGCACCGGATCAGTGATGGATAATTATGCCGAATGCGGTTCGTCATGTAACAGTCAAAACATAGGGTGACACAGAACTAGCTCCAATTCATCAATGTAATGTAGGCATGTATTCCGTATATAGTCCTACGTGCTTATGGAAAAGAACTTGCATGAAATCTTTGGTCCTACCCTCCCGTGGCAGCGGGGTCCTGTTGGAAACTAAGGGATATTAAGGCCTCCTTTTAATAGAGAACCGGAACAAAGCATTAGCACATAGTGAATACATGAACTCCTCAAACTATGGTCATCACCGGGAGTGGTCCCGATTATTGTCACTTCGGGGTTGCCGGATCATAACACATAGTAGGTGACTATAGACTTGCAAGATAGGATCAAGAACTCACATATATTCATGAAAACATAATAGGTTCAGATCTGAAATCATGGCACTCGGGCCCTAGTGACAAGCATTAAGCATAGCAAAGTCATAGCAACATCAATCTCAGAACATAATGGATACTAGGGATCAAACCCTAACAAAACTAACTCGATTACATGATAAATCTCATCCAACCCATCACCGTCCAGCAAGCCTATGATGGAATTACTCACGCACGGCAGTGAGCATCATGAAATTGGTGATGGAGGATGGTTGATGATGATGACGGCGACGAATCCCCCTCTCCGGAGCCCCGAACGGACTCCAGATCAGCCCTCCCGAGAGGTTTTAGGGCTTGGCGGCGGCTCCGTATCGTAAAACACGATGATTTCTTCTCTCCGATTTTTTTCTCTCCGAAAGCAAATATATAGAGTTGGAGTTGGCATCGGAGGGCATCCAGGGGGCCCATGAGCTAGGGGGAGCGCCCTAGAGGGGGGGCCACCCTCGTGGACAGGGTGTGGGCCCCCTGGTCTTCATCTTTGGCAAGGATTTTTTATTATTTTTTCTAAGATGTTCCGTGGAGTTTCAGATCATTCCAAAAATATTTGTTTTCTGCACATAAAACAACATCATGGCAATTCTGCTGAAAACAGCGTCAGTCCGGGTTAGTTCCATTCAAATTATACAAGTTAGAGTCCAAAACAAGGGAAAAAGTGTTTGGAAAAGTAGATACGACGGAGACGTATCATTAGGGAGTACGTGCATATATTCCCATCATGGGAAGATTATTGTGAAGACAAACACCATTTTCACATCTTCCTGTCCAACTTACGTGTAAGTGATATTATTCATGGTTATTATTTTCCTGTTTTCTGCTGATTGAACACATCAATGATTTACATTACATTGTTGTAACTAGGCGAGGGTCAATCTGGATAGTCATGACGAGCAAAGCTTGCTTGTGCTTTTCAAGTTAGCATTGCAGCAGTATCGGTGTTACCTGAGGAAATCACACTTTGATGGCAAGTCTATAAAAGAATTTCCGGTGAAGTCTCCTGTGCTAAATTTAGAAGATATTGAATGGAAAAACCTTGTTATGCACTAGTCTCATTCCCAAGATGAGGTACTGTCTATGAAATCACATGACAATTTGAACTTCTACTTTTCTGCATGTGCCTTACGGATCTTTTTTGCAGGAAATCTGCTCGAAGAAGAATTCCAGTTTGACAAGAACGACAGGATATCACAAATATGCTGCCCGCTGCTTTGCTCTTGTTAGTACATGTTGTCCTGTATCACTATACTTGCATACATACCTGGTTCATTATGTGACAGCAGTATGCATGATAGCTTGCTTATCAATTGTTCGCTCCAAATTATCTGATCTATATGAATGGTTACATTAGTGTAGAATATATCCAATGCCAATGTTTTTTAGCTCTGCATTGTTCTTGTAAGTACATGTTGTCCTTTATCAGTGTACTTATAATGACAGGTAGTTGTTCATGTACCATCACTCTGCAGCTTATTTTCCTTTGCCCTCCATTTTCTGCACATCAGATCTATATTTACTCTTACCATAAGGTTGGTACTGAAGAAGTTTAGCTGTGCATTGCTCTTGGCTGTACCTTTTGCCTGTATCGCTGCACTTACATTTATAGCTGCTTGGTTATGTAGCATCACTCTTCATCTTATCTTAAATATTCTCCATTTTTTCGTATATTATCACATCTATATTTACTCTTAAAAAAATGTAGAATAAAGGCACTGCTTTTGAAGAAGATTCTGTGGCAAACTTCTTGAATTGCCCCCCCCCATCAGCATGGACAAGGCCTTTATAGAGTCTGTCTTCACCAATAATGTAAGTTTGTCCATCTCAAGCCTTCAAACTTTGTTGTATATATTTGGTTAGGCATGACTGCAACAACTATTTATTTTTGGTGTTTGCATCAAATTGCTTGTTTAAAGTTTATTATGTAGTTCATAAACAAAAGTTTGTCCTTCCTGAATTTAAGTTTTCAGTTGTACAACCAAGTTCCTTCTTCATGCCATGTAAATTAAACTATACAGAGCAAGTGATCTTCTTTTGCACTGCATGTATGCTTTTGTTCTTCATCTGTAATCCAGTGGTGTGGTGAACCTACCCACTACAGCAAAATGTCATATTCTGCAATGTCTTAACTATGAACAATGTCATATCATTCTACTATTATTTAAACCATCTCTTTATTTGCCAATCTGAAATGGTATAAATTGACAGCACACTAACCATTGATACTTATGAGTTCTTGATCTGTCATCCAGTGGTGTCGTGAAGCTGCCAACTCCTTCACAATGTCATTTCCTGCCATTCTTGACCTGAACAATACCATATTGTGTTAATGCAATTTTAAACTGTTTCACTTTATTCGTCAGTAAGAAATGTGATGAATTGTCAGCACTGATACTTTTATGTGCAAAACTTGTCATCTGTCTGCTTGTTTATCTTTCAGAGTGAGGAAGATATAAGTGTTGAACAAGCGCAGTCTCATCATCTTGCTCAGCTGCTTGCGCTGCAGCTCCCCAGCAAGGCTAACCTTTCTTGAGCTCTATTGAAGTGCTGTCAGTTTTGTATATTATTTTGTCGGCGTGTTTATTTGCACTGGTGGCGATCTTTGATGCCGAGTGTATGTAATCTGCTGTCTGCTTGTGCTTTATTATCATAGTGGTGAACTTTGATGCCCAGTGGATGTAATATGCCGTAATTTCTTTATTGTATAGTCTAGGTTTTTTCTTATTCACGATGCTGCAGTTATTTTACTGTATATATATCCTATCTTCGCAGTAAACTAGCCAAACCGTAAAATTATGGTACATAATCGGGCCTTCATGCAATCACGATATAGGTTGTCCCTGAAACATGCCGAACAGCTCACGGGCCGGCAGCAGCCCGAAATGAACTCTGGCCCATGATTGTGCGAATCAAATCATGGGCTTTTAACAGGCCAAAATTGTCTCGGTCCTTGTTTGGCCCAATCAGGTATCGGCTGCGAGCAGGCCGGATGCAAACCGGGCCGTAGTTAGGCCCAACTATATGACGGGCTTTTAACAGGCTGAAATTAATATAGGGCCGAAATGTTAAACGGGCCCTTAAGAGGCCAAAACTAATATGAGGCCGAATTACTAAGTGGGCCTTTAGCAAGTGGGCCCAAAAGCATAGTGTCCAGTTGACGGGCCGAATCTGATACGGGCCATAATTGAGCCCAAAGCCTCTTAAAGGGCCGGACCTGATCTGGGCTGTAATTTGGCCCAGAACATGGTAGGCTTTTAACGGGCCGGATCTCATATGGGCCACTATTAGGCCCGGAGCGTGGCAGGCCATTACTGGACCGGATCAAATATGGGCCGACATTTGGCCCAAAACATGGCAGCCAGTTAATGGGCCGGCCTACTAGGGTCCTCAAAATCTTGTGGGCCTATAGCTGGGCCGGCCCATTAATGTCGGAAAAATCTCGTGGGTCTTTAGCTGGGCCAGCCCATTATGATCCGCAAGAATCTTGTGGACCTTCACCTGGGCCGGCCCATTATGGCACGAAAAAATCTTGTGGGCCTTTACCTGGGCCGGCCCATTATGGCCCGCAAAATCTTGTGGGCCTTTAGCTGGGCCAGCCCATTATGGTCCGCAAAATCTCATGGGCCTTTAGCTGGGCCGGCCCATTATGGTCCGCAAAATCTTGTGGGCCTTCAGTTGGGCCGGCCCATTTAAACTTGATGGGCCGGTCCACGTGTCAACATATCATAGGCGCGTCTCGCCCATTGGATGAGTGACACATGTGCCAACACGGACCTGACACATGTCTCCTCCAGCCAATGATGATTTTACACGTGGAAAATCCCCATTGGTCGGGGCTGTTAACGGGTTATCGGATCCAAAACCCAACCCGATAGCTTAACGGCGTTCCATTACGGTGGATACCACGTGTCAGTCACCCTTGGCGAAAGCACTTCTGTGACGCGCGATTTATCGTCATGGAAGTGGACACTTCTGCGATGATAATTTTGGTAATGTCATGGAACACTTCTACGACAGCACAGGTATGACTATCTTGATTCTGTCATAAAATCGTCATGGATGTCATGCATGACAGAAAACGCGACCTACTGTGACAAACACGTATCATCACGGAAGTGTATTTTTTTGTAGTGTTGCATTTGTTTTGAGATATAAAGATGGTGGTATTAAAGTCATGCTAGTGAGTAACTATGGTTTAGTAAGAATATTTGCGTTAAGGTTTGTGATTCCAAAAGCATGCACGTATGGTCTTTCATTATGCTGTGAAATTGGAGGACGACTTATTATTGATTGTCATCCTTTGTGTGGAGGTAGGAAGCACGCGATGGTTAACTCCTACCAACCTCTCCCCTAGGAGCATGCGTAGTAGTATTTTGCTTCGAGGGCTAGTAAATTTTCACAATAAGTATGTGAGTTCTTTATGACTAATGTTGAGTCCATGGATTATACACACTCTCACCCTTCCGCATTTTTCTAGCCTCTTCAGTATCGTGCATTGCCCTTACCCACCATGAGTTGTGGTGCAAACTTCGCAGGTGCATCCAAACCCTATGATATGATACACTTTTTCACACATAAGCCACCTTATATCTTCCTCAAAACTGCCACCATACCTACCTATTATGGCATTTCCATAGCCATTCCAAGATATATTGCCATGCAACATCCATTGTTCCGTTTTATTATGACACATACCACCATTGTCATATTGCTTTGCATGATCATATAGTTGGCATAGTATTTGTGGCTTGGCCACCATTCATATTTTTTATACATGTCATGCTAGATCATTGCACATCCCAGTACACCGTCAGAGGCATTCATATAGAGTCATAGTTTTGTTCAAGTATCGAGTTGTAATTCTTGAGTTGTACGTAAATAAAAGTGTGATGATCATCATTATTAGAGCATTGTCCCATGTGAGGAAAGGATGATGGTGACTATGATTCCCCCACAAGTCGGGATGAGGCTCCGGACTTAAATAAAAATAAGCCAAAGAGCGCCCCCCAAAAGAAAGAGGCCAAAGAGCCCATAAAAGAGAAAAGAAAAAAACGAGAGAAGGGACAATGTTACTATCCTTTTCCACACTTGTGATTCAAAGTAGCACCATGTTCTTCATGGTAGAGAGTCCTATTTTGTTACTTTCATATATTGCTAGTGGTAATTTTCATTAAAGAACTTGGCTTGTATATTCCAATGACGGGCTTCCTCAAATTGCCCTAGGTCTTCATGAGCAAGCAAGTTGGATGCACACCCACTTAGTTTTCTTTTGAGCTTTCATACACTTATAGCTCTAGTGCATCCGTTGCATGGCAACCCTACAACTTGCATTGACATCAATTGATGGGCATCTCCATTGCCCATTGATTAGCCTCGTCAATGTGAGACTTTCTCCTTTTTTTCTTCTCCACACAACCTCCAACATCATATTCTATTCCACCCATAGTGCTATATCCATGGCTCACGCTCATGTATTGCGTGAGAGTTGAAAAAGCTGGAGCGCGTTAAAAAAGTATGAACCAATTTCTTGGCTTGTCATCGGGGTTGTGCACGATAAATGCTTTGTGTTAAGAAGATAGAGAATGATAAGATTATATGATTTTGTAGGGATAACTTTCTTTACCCATGATATTTTGAGAAGACATGATTGCCTTTAATATGCTTGAAGTATTATTGCTTTTATGTCAACATTATACTTTTTATTTTGAATCTTATGGATCTGAATATTCATGCCACAATAAGAAATATTACAGTATAAACATGTTAGGTAGCATTCCACATCAAAAATTCTGGTTTTATCATTTACCTACTTGAGGACGAGCAGGAATTAAGCTTGGGGATGCTTGATACATCTCCAATGTATCTATAATTTTTTATTATTCCATGTTATTATATTATCTATCTTGGATGTTTTATATGCATTATTATGATATTTTATATCATTTTTGGGACTAGCCTATTAACCTAGTGCCAAGTGCCAGTTGCTGTTTTTTTCCCTTGTTTTTGTATTTTATAGAAAATCAACACCAAACAAAACAAATCTTTTTGAGAATTTTTCTTGGACCAGAAGACACCGAGGAACCTTCGGGGGAGGTAAGATGGGCCACTAGTTGGCAACAAGCTTGGGAGGCGTGTCGTATACCAAAATATTCCTCTAACCCTAAAATTTGCTCTATAAATACCCAAATATTCCCTATATACCAAAGGGCACACCAAAAATACTTTTCCACCACCGCAAGTTTCTGTCCTCGTGAGATCCCATCTAGAGATTCCGCCGAAGGGGGATTCAATCACGGAGGGCTGCTACATCAACCTTGCTGCCCATCCGATGATGTGTGAGTAGTTTACCACAGACCTACGGGTCCATAGCTAGATGGCTTCTTCTCTCTCTTTGATCTTCAATACAATGTTCTTGGAGATCTATTCGATCTAATCTTCTTTTGCGGTCCATTTGTTGAGATCCGGTGAATTATGGATTTATGATTAGAGTATCTATGAATATTATTTGAGTCTTCTCTGAACTATTTTACGCATGATTAAGACAGCTTTGTATTTCTCTCCGATCTATTGATCTGGTTTGGCCAACTAGATTGATTTTTCTTGCCACGGGAGAGGTGCCTTGTAATGGGTTCAATCTTGCGTGCTCATACCCAGTGACCGAAGGGGACATGACACATATTTGTCTTGTTTCCATTAAGGATAAAAAGGTGGGGTTTATTCATAAGTATTAGATCTATCCCTCTACATCATGTCATCTTGCTTAAGGCGTTACTCCGTTCCTCTTAACTTAATACACTAGATGAATGCTGAATAGTGGTCGATGTGTGGAGTAATAGTAGTAGATGCATGCATGAGTCGGTCTACTTGTCACGGACATGATGCTTATATTCATGATCATTGGCTTAGATATCGTCATAACTTTGCGCTTTTCTATCAATTGCTCAACAGTAATTTGTTTATCCATTGTATGGGTTCTTTCAAGAGAGAAGCCTCTAGTGAAAACTATGGCCACGGGTCTATCTTTTATCATATTATTTTTAGATCTAGAAAACCCAAAACCCAAAAATACCTTGCTGCAATTTATTTACCTTCACTTTATTTTGCACTTTTATTTATCTTGTATACCCATCTCTATCAGATCTCATCCTTGCAAGTAACCGTGAAGGGATTGACAACCCCTTTAGCGCATTGGGTGTAAGTATTTGTTTATTTCTGTAGGTGCAACCATTGGTGACTTATGTGTTCCTCCTACTGGACTGATACCTTGGTTCTCAACTGAGGGAAATACTTATCTCTACTTTGTTGCATCACCCTTTCCTCTTCAAGGGAAAAACCAATGCAAGCTCAAGAAGTAGCATTGGCCTATGGACTCGGCTGCTACAAGGCAATCTTCTGTAACAAAGGACGCACTAAACAATTTCCGCACGGTGAAACTTTTTACTCACCATGTGCTTCCTGGGTGAACATCTTGACCTCCTCTAGTTCGGCATGTGCAGCTGCCAACTGTGTTCGGTTCAGCTCAAGGTCCTCAACTAGTTTGTTGTTTTGTTCCATTAGGGCCTGCACCATGTCGCGGCATATGCATATTTACGCCCTTAACTCGGCCATACCGCCCAAATTAAGGCTCGGGGGCTACTGGGTCAGGATTTATGTTCTATTGTCAAAACTAATCACATACCTGCATATTGGTCGACAGAAGACGGTCGATTACGTCAAGTCTGGTTTGGGTGGCTCTGAGGTATGCATCCACTGAACTAAGGGCATTGAACTCTTGTTCGAAAAACACTGGATGACGCAGTGACTCCTCTCGTCATTGGTGATTCATCACACTTTCGACTTCGGAATTGGTAACCAAGACATCCTCAGGATCCTCTGGAAGCAGGTCCGCAACAGGAGACTCTGCATTGACCCCGGCCCTTGCCAAGGATTTTAGTTTGAGATTACCCCCTGGTTCCTCTTTGACGTCGTCGGTCGACGGTGGCGGCACACTCGTTCTACGGGTCGCAGCAAAGATTATGAGTATTCGCAGTGGCCACAATAATGACCAAACTATAAGCTCAAATGTATGACCTCTTGGTCGGGGTGCAGTCGGTATAGTTCTCGTGGCTGCCATGCGCTTGGGAGCTCTACCATGGGTTGGTGTCGACGTGGTTGGCGCCGCTCTCGCGGGTGTTCGACGCGTGGTGCGGCAGCCCTTGGGAGTAGAAGTCAGCATACTCGGAATGACACGAGGCAAAAGCCCTTTTTGGGAAGAGGCCTTCTTGCTACTTATAGCGGAAGAGGGAAGGGTCCCAGGGTGATCGGCCATAAGGGCCACCTTAGAGTCGTTAAGACTCTCCTGGTAAAAGACCCCATCCTCAGAATCGATTGACGTCTCTGGATCATCATGGAATCCTGGGTCATCACCACGGGAATGGCTTTGTGGTTGTGGAGAGGGGCAGCTGATGGTCTACACCCAATGCCTCCAATTCTATTCAAAAAAAATGGAAGATCCGATCAATAGATACAGACGCAACGTTTGGACTATGAAAAATAAAGTTGAACTTACCCATTCAATGGGGTTATAGCTCGAATAGTCATCCTTGTTCCTCAGGCGGGCAAACTCTTCTTCTTCTCCTCCTTTGAAGAGATCAGCCAGTATGGCTGACATTGCTGCCTGGTTGTCAGGCCCCTTCCATTTGTAACGGGCGGCATCGCTTGTCCCACTATAACACCACAGGGGGTGCATCCTTTGTTGAAGAGGTTGCACGCGTCGAGTAATGGTGGCGGCCATCATGTCGATCATGGTTAACTTACTGTGAGCTAGCAGCCTCACCTTAGTGGCTAGATGTTGTACTTTGGCACTCTCCTCTTGAGAGGTGTTTTTTGGCCGCCAATTAAACCGCTTCTTTAAAGGAGCGTCTGAGTATTCGGGTAGACCCCTCCGAGCTGGCTCGAATAGGGGGACGTCTTCAATATAAAACCACTACGAGTTCCACTCTTCAGAGTCCTTCTTTGGGGTCCCAATGGCGTACCCCATCCCAGCTATGCGCCATACTTCGGTTCCGCCTACTTCAGAGATTGTCCCTCCCCGAGTACGGGGGACGAGGCAGATATACCTTGTCCATAATTCGAAATGGGCCTCGCAGCCCAGAAACATCTCGCAATGGGCGACTTCTACTTCTTGACCTTGTGTTAGTTTTTCCCTTGAAGAGGAAAGGGTGATGCAGATAAGTAGAGATAAGTATTTCCCTCAGTTAGAGAACCAATGTATCAATCTAGTAGGAGACAACACACAAATCACCAATACCTGCACAAACAATCAAATACTTGCACCCAATGTCATAAAGGGGTTGTCAATCCCTTCACGGTCACTTGCAAAAGTGAGATCTGATAGAGATAGATAAAGCTAAACAACAGATAAAGTAAATATTTTTAGGGTTTTTGGTTTATAGATCGGAAAGTAAAAGATTGCAAAACAGTAGATCGGAAACTTATATGATGGAAAATAGACCCGGGGGCCATAGGTTTCACTAGAGGCTTCTCTCAAGATAGCAAATAATACGGTGGGTGAACAAATTACTGTCGAGCAATTGATACAAAAGCGCAAAGTTATGACGGTATCCAAGGCAATGATTATGAAATATAGGCATCACATCCGTGTCAAGTAGACTGACTCCCGCGTGCATCTAGTACTATCACTCGACACATCGACCGACTCTTGCCTACATCTAGAGTATTAAGTTCATGATGAAAAGAGTAACACTTTAAGTAAGATGACATGATGTAGAGGAATAAACTCAAGCAATATGATGTAAACCCCATCTTTTATCATCGATGGCAACAATACAATACATGCCTCACTGCCCATACTGTCACTGGCAGAGGACACTGAAAGATTGAACCCAAAGCTAAGCACTTCTACCATTGCAAGAAAACCAATCTAGTTGGGCAAACTAAACCAATAGTTCGAAGAGAAGTACAAAGATATCAAATCATGCATAAAATAATTCAGAGAAGATTCAAATAATATTCATAGATAAGCTGATTATAAATCCACAATTCATCGGATCTCGACAAACACATCGCAAAAGAAGCTTACATCGGATAGATCTCCAAGAACATCAAGGAGAACATGGCATTGAGAATCAAAGAGAGAGAAGAAGCCATCTAGCTACTAGCTATGGACCCGTAGGTCTGAG
This sequence comes from Triticum urartu, assembly GCF_003073215.2. Classification (NCBI taxonomy): domain Eukaryota; kingdom Viridiplantae; phylum Streptophyta; class Magnoliopsida; order Poales; family Poaceae; genus Triticum; species Triticum urartu. The sequence goes on from NC_053022.1 coordinate 126,709,741, forward strand.
GTAAACTACTCACGCTTAATTGGAAGGGCAATAGAGTTGATGTAGAAGCCCTCCATCATCGAACCCCCCTCCGGCAGGATGGCGAAAAAGGCCCAAGATTGGATCTCACGGGAACAGAAGGTTGCAGCGGTGGAAAAGTGTTTTCATGGATTCTTCTGGTGGTTTGAGAATATATGTGAATATATAGGAGGAAGATCTAGACCAGGGGTGTCACCGAGGGGCCCACAAGGTAGGGGCGCGCCCTACCCTCCTGGCTGCGCCCTCCACCCTTGTGGCCGCCTCGCGGCTCTTCTGACTTGCACTCCAAGTCTTATATTTGTCTTCTGGTCCAAGAAAAATCATTGTGAAGGTTTTATTCCCTTTGGTATTCCTTTTCTGCGAAGCTCAAAAACAAGGAAAAAATAGAAACTGGCACTGGGCTCTAGGTTAATAAGTCAGTCCAAAAAATAATATAAAATAGCATATTAATGCATATAAAACATGCAAAACAAATAATATAATAGCACAGAACAATAAAAAGTTATAGATACATTGGAGATGTATCAAGCATCCCCAAGCTTAATTGCTACTCGTCCTTGAGTAGGTAAATGATATAAACAATTCTTTTTGATGTGGCATGCTACCTAACAATTTATCCATGTAATTTTTATTTATTGTGGCATGAATGTTCAGATCCATAGGATTCAACACAAAAGTTTATATTGACATGAAAAGAATAATACTTCAAGCATACTAACAAGGCAAATTTGTCTTCTCGAAATAACATGGCCAAAGAAAGCCTATCCCAACGAAATCATATAGTCTGGCTATGCTCCATCTTCATCACACAAAATATTCAAATCATGCACAACCCCGATGACAAGCCAAGCAATTGTTTCATACTTTTGGTGTTCTCAAACCTTTTCATCTTTCACGTAATACATGAGCATGAGCCATGGACATAGTACTATAGGTGGAATAGAATATGGTGGTTGTGGAGAAGACAAAAAAGAGAGAGATAGTCTCACATCAACCAGGCGTATCAGCGGGCTATGGAGATACCCATCAATAGATATCAGTGTGAATGAGTAGGGATTGCCATGCAACGGATGCACTAGAGCTATAAGTTTATGAAAGCTGAAAAGAAAACTAAGTGGGCATGCATCCAACTTGCTTGCTCATGAAGACCTAGGGCAATTTGAGGAAGCCCATCATTGGAATATACAAGCCAATTTCTATAATGAAAAATTCCCACTAGTATATGAAAGTGACAACATAGGAGACTCTCTATCATGAAGATCATGGTGCTACTTTGAAGCACACGTGTGGAAAAAGGATAGTAACATTGCCCCTTCTCTCTTTTTCTCTCTTTTTTTGAATGGACTTCTTTGGGCTCTTTTATCTTTTTGTAAAGTCCGGACACTCATCCCGACTTGTGGAGGAATTATAGCTTCCATCATCCTTTCCTCACATGGGAAAATGCTCTAATAATGATGATCATCACACTTTTATTTACTTACAACTTAGGAATTATAACTCGATACTTAGAACAAAATATAACTCTATATGAATGCCTCCGGTGGTGTACCGGGGTGTGCAATGACTCAAGAGTGACATGTATGAAAGAATTATGAAAGGTGGATTTACCACAAATACGATGTCAACTACATGATCATGCAAAGCAATATGACAATGAAGGAACGTGTCATAATAAAACGGAACAGTGGAAAGTTGCATGGCAATATATCTCGGAATGTCTATGGAAATGCCATAATAGGTAGGTATGGTGGCTGTTTTGAGGAAGTATATGGTGGGTGTATGGTACCGGTGAAAGTTGCGTGGCACTAGAGAGGCTAGCAATGGTGGAAGGGTGAGAGTGTGTATAATCCATGGAATCAACATTAGTCATAAAGAACTCACATAGTTATTGCAAAAATCCGTTAGTCATCAAAACAAAGTACTACACGCATGCTCTTAGGGGGATAGATTGGTAGGAAAAGACCATCGCTCGTCCCCGACCACCACTCATAAGGAAGACAATCGATAAATAAATCTTGTTCCGACTTCATCACATAACGGTTCACCATACGTGCATGCTACGAGAATCACAAACTTTAACACAAGTATTTCTGCAATCCACAATTACTCACTAGCATGACTCTAATATCACCATCTTTATATCTCAAAACAATAATAAGGAATCAAACTTCTCATAGTATTCAATGCACTTTATATGAAAGTTTTTATTATATCCCTCTTGGATGCCTATCATATTAGGACTAAATTCATAACCCAAGCAAATTACCATGCTGTTTAAAAAGACTCTCAAAATAATATAAGTGAAGCATGAGAGTTCAACAATTTCTATAAAATAAAGCCACCACCGTGCTCTAAAAAGATATAAGTGAAGCACTAGAGCAAAATTGCCTGGCTCAAAAGATATAAGTGAAGCACATAGAGTATATTCTAATAAATCACGATTCATGCGTGTCCCTCTCAAAAGGTCTGTACAACAAGGATGATTGTGTCAAACTAAAAAGTAAAGACTCATATCATACAAGACGCTCCAAGCAAAACACATATCATGTGGTGAATAAAATATAGCCTCAAGTAAAGCTCCCGATAGACAAAGATGAAACAGGGGATGCCTTCCGGGGCATCCCCAAGCTTAGGCTCTTGGTTGTCCTTGAATATTACCTTGGGGTTCCTTGGGAATCCCCAAGCTTAGGCTCTTGCCACTCCTTATTCCATAGTCCATCAAATCCTTACCCAAACCTTGAAAACTTCACAACACAAAACTCAACAGAAAATCTCATAGGCTCCGTTAGTATAAGAAAATAAATCACGACTTTTGGTACTGTTGTGAATTCATTCTTTATTTATATTAGTGTAACATCTACTGTATTCCAACTTTCCGATACTACCCATAGATTCATCAAAATAAGCAAACAACACATAGAAAACAAAATCTGTCAAAAATAGAACAGTCTGTAGTAATCTATAACTCTCAAATACTTTTGTAACTCCACAAATTATGAACAATTAGGACAATGGAGGCAACTTGTATATCAATCTTGTGTAAAAAATTCAAGAATTTATATCGTTCCAGAAGCTCAGATCAATTTTATCACTGGGCGCAAAAGTTTCTGTTTTTCAGCATGATCAAATCAACTATCACCATAAGCCATCCCAAAGGTCTTAATTGGCATAAACACTAATTAAAAAACAAAACACATCTAACCAGAGGCTAGATTAATTATTTATTAAAAAACAAAAAGGAAATATATTGGGTTGTCTCCCAACAAGCGCTTTTCTTTAAAGTCTTTTAGCCAGGCATTGATAATTTCAAAGATGCTCACATGAAAGATAACATTTGAAACACGGAGAGAGCATCATATAGCATGTTAAAAACACATCTAAGTCTAACATACTTCCTATGCATAGGCATCTTATAGGAAAACAAATTATCAAGGTAAGCAAAAACTAGCACATGCAAGGAACAACAAAGAAACAATGGCAATCTCAACGTAATGAGAGGTAATTTAGTGACATGAAAATTTCTACAACCACATTTTCCTCTCTCATAATAATTACATGTAGGATCATATTCAAATTCAACAATATAGCTATCACATAACATATTCTCTACATGATCCACATGCATGCAAAGTTCACACTCTTCCAAAATAGTGGGATTATTATAGAACAAAGTCATTACTTCTCCAAGCCCACTTTTATCAAAAATTTCATAAGATTGATCAATCTCCAAAGTAGTGGGATCAAAAGTTGACATTCTTTCAAACTCACTTTCAACATCATTGCAAACATTATTATAAATATCATATTCATCATGAGGCTTAAATAAATTTTCAATATCATAAGAAGAATCACCCCAATCATGATCATTGCAACAAGTAGTAGACATAGCAAAATTGACATCCCCAAGCTTAGGGTTTTGAAAATTATTAGCACAATTGTCATTAATAGAATTTATAATAACATAATTGCAATCATGCTTTTTATTCAAGGTTCTATCATGAATCACTTCATAAAGCACTTCATCACAATTTTTAGATTCACGGATTTCAAGCAAAACTTCATAAAGATAATCTAGTGCACTCAACTCACTAGCAATTGGTTCATCCTAGTTGGATCTTTTAAAAGGATTAGAAAGTGGATGTGGATCCATAAACTCTTTGCTTCTGACAATAAACACACAATTATACCAAGCAAACGAGCAAACAAACCAAGTAAGACATAAGGGCAAATGAAAAGACGAAAGAAAGAAGGGCGAAGAAAAGGGCAAATCTTTTTGAAAATTGTTTTAGAAGTGGGGGAGAGGAAAATGAGAGGCAAATGGAGAATAATGTAATGCAAGAGACGGGAGTTTTATGATGGGTACTTTGTATGTCTTGACTTGGCGTAGATCTCCCCGGCAACGGCGCTAGAAATTCTTCCTGCTACTTCTTGAGCTTGCGTTGGTTTTTCGCTTGAAGAGGAAAGGGTGAAGCAGCAAAGTAGAGATAAGTATTTCCCTCAGTTAGAGAACCAAGATATCAATCCAGTAGGAGACAATGCACAAATCACCAATACCTACACAAACAATCAAACACTTGCAACCAACGTGATAAAGGGTTTGTCAATCCCTTCACGGTCACTTGCAAAAGTGAGATAGGATAGAGATAGATAAAACTAAACAAAAGATAAAGAAAATATTTTTGGGGTTTTTTGGTTTATAGATCGGAAAGTAAAAGATTGCAAAATAGTAGATCGGAAACTTATATGATGGAAAATAGACCTTGTGGCCATATGTTTCGCTAGAGGCTTCTCTCAAGATAGCAAATAATACGGTGGGTGAACAAATTATTGTCGAGAAATTGATAGAAAAGCGCAAAGTTATGATGATATCCAAGGCAATGATTATGAAATATAGGCATCACGTCCGTGTCAAGTAGACCGACTCCTGCCTGCAACTACTACTATTAATCCACAAATCGACCGACTCCTGCCTGCATCTAGAGTATTAAGTTCATGAAGAACAGAGTAACGCTTTAAGTAACATGACATGATGTAGAGGAATAAATTCAAGCAACATGATGTAAACCCCATCTTTTCATCCTCGATGGCAACAATACAATACGTGCCTGGCTGCCCCTACTGTCACTTGGAGAGGACACCGCAAGATTGAACCGAAAGCTAAGCACTTCTCCCATTGCAAGAAAAACCAATCTAGTTGGCCAAAATAAACCGATAGTTCGAACAGAATTACAAAGATATCAAATCATGCTTAAAAGAATTCAGAGAAGATTCAAATAATATTCATAGATAAGCTGATCATAAATCCACAATTCAACGGATCTCGACAAACACACCGCAAAAGAAGATTACATCGGATAGATCTCCAAGAACATCGAGTAGAACAGGTATTGAGAATCAAAGAGAGAGAATAAGCCATCTAGCTATGGACCCCTAGGTCTGATGTAAACTACTCACACTTCATCAGAAAAGGCAATAGAGTTGATGTAGAAGCCCTATGTGATCGAATCCCCCTCTAGCAGGATGCCGGAAAAGGCCCCAATATGGGATCTCACGGGAACAGAAGGTTGCGGTGGTGGAAATGTGGTTTCGTGGATGCTTCTGGTGGTTTGGGAATTTATGTGAATATATAGGAGGAAGATCTAGGACAGGGGGTCACCGAGGGGCCCACAAGGTAGGGGGTGCGCCCTACCCCCTGGGCGCGCCCTCCACCCTTGTGGCCGCCTCATGGCTCTTCTGACTTGCACTCCAAGTCTCTTGGGTGTCTTCTGGTCCAAGAAAAATCATCGCGAAGGTTTTATTCCATTTGGACTCCGTTTGGTATTCCTGTTGTGCGAAGCACAAAAACAAGGAAAAAACAAAAACTGACACTGGGCTCTAGTTAATAAGTTAGTCCCAAAAATAATATAAAATAGCATATTAATGCATATAAAACATTCAAAACAGATAATATAATAGCATGGAACAATAAAAAATTATAGATATGTTGGAGACGTATCAGCGATAGAGCCCAAGATATGCAAAATGGACCCAGGGGTGAGGTGATGGAGCTGGACTCCATAGAACTCTAGCAAACCCCTTAGGAAAGGTTTAATGGGAAAGTCCAGATCTCGTAAGAGGAAGGGCATGAAACATACCCTCTCTTCCTTGCATGGATCATGGAAGTTCTCTGCAAGGCCTTCGCCATTCAGGAAGTTAATCCGGGTCAAATGGACACGAGATCTAAAGAAGGAAGATATCCTTGTGTCTCGAGTCTGCTATGTTGAAGATGGGAGACTGAGCAGCTTGCCCAGTCACCCGAAAGAGGGCCATGTGGGAGTGAGGAGGAGTTTTGGGCGCTTGGATTTTTTCCAGAATTTTCTGGTGTTTGGGCTTCTTGATTTGGGGATGGAATGGTCTACTTGTCACGCTCCTGGCCTGTTTAAATAGGTGCTTCCCCTGTCCCATGAGGGGCAGTTCTGTAAAATATTACTACACCGTCCGCCTCCTTCTGGCACATGGAAATCGAGGGGTGTCATTAGCCTGGTTCGAAGAATTGGTGCTATGGGCCCTACAACGCACCAACGAACCAGGAAAGTTATCGGGACCGAGCTATGGTCAATCGAACATAGAAGGGGATAGGAACTCGCCCCGCAAGCCGGAGACTTCGGCTGTGCAAAGACTCCGGGGATAGTGAGCCATTTTCATTGGAGGCTTGTTTGGGGGCTACTGAGGGAGTCCCGGACTAAGGGGTCCTCGGGGTGCCAGCCTATCTCTTATGGGCCGGACAGGTGGGCTGCTCTTCAATTACTAAGGACACTACTGCAGGATACTGCTAACGCGACACTACGATCAGAGACCCTTTGACAAAACTGTATGTGATGCATAAATTGCAAATGGTGGGGTAAAAAACTGTCAAAAAGGTGCAAAACGTTGCGATGGCGGAGCCATCAAACATGGTTCAGATTTTAGTTGTGTGTGCGATGCACGGCACACGGTTAATCCATTTGAACTGTTCGCGATAGGCATACCAACAAAAATGGGCAGCCATATCAATGTGTGTGTGATATACGGCATACGGTTCACTCGGACGAACTGTTTTTGATTAGGGAACACAACAAAGACTGTTCAACTCAACAAGATGTGTGTGATATGTGGCATACAATTCACATGGATGAACTGTTTGCGATGAGCCAAAAGAACAAAAATGAGTCATGTAAACAAGATGTGTGTGATACCTGGCAAATAGCCAACTCGGATGAACTGTTTACGATGAGAAATTACAACACAGACGGTTAATACAGTTAGTTTGTGTGCGATTCTGTGTGTACAAAAAACTTTGAAAAATGCAAACTAGTTGCTTGCGGTGGCTAGGAGTATCGCACACGATGCGTCTACGAGTACACATGTGCAATGATTAGTAAGTTACACATACGTTTCCTTATGTTAACATGTGTGTGAATTTGCAATAGAGACAGTTAATATGCAAATTCCTTCTGGACATCGGGAACACGCTTAAACTCAATGAACTGTGTATGGTACTAATACTTTCCATGAAAATTTAAGAACTTGAGTAACAGCATGTGAGTAACATATATATAGTGGTTACACTATTCGACAAAAGGAGGATCTTTGTAACACGGTTTTGACAACCATATGGTCCATATATACATACTTAACATAGTAACAACTATCACATTTTAAGATGCTAAGGGCCAACAACTATATGGTCCATATCTACATACTTAACATAGTAACAGCTAGCACATTTAAGAGGCCGAGGGCCAACAACCACAACTATCTGCTGGAAGCAGCTTGATCATGGCGACTCGATATCTTGTCAATGAAAAGTAAGAGCCTTCCCGTGCCTTGGTAGAGCATGAGTAGAACAGTGTCTCCAATTTTCCAATATGGATGAATTGCCACAACAAGTGAGAACTTGTTAATTTGAATGGTTCCATTTCTGCTGGAAATGCAGTACCTTGCAATCACTTTGGTGTTATTAGCAGGAGCAAGTGTAATTCGACCACGCCGGGAAATCGATCCAGGAACTGCTACAGTGGGCAATTTCTGTTGACATGTAGAATAAAAACCAATTATAACATATCGTTGAAGATATATATTGTTTATGAGCATCAACATTAAAATAAGACTTTTTACTAGCGTTTTGTGCACACAATTGGTCTTGTTCAATGTGTGCACCATAGGTCTAATTAATCCCATCCAAAATCCAGCGCTCATACACTGTGCTATCTATGTCTGATTACCAACAAAGTTTATGACATGCTCCAGGTCCTTCCAGTGAAATTTGGTACGCTTAGTAACATACAAATCGTTCACTATGCATCCAACGTATCCTGCTTAAAATGTGGAAGATATTATTTATTCAGAGCATGGCAGAAGAATATATAGTGCACATAAATTAGTAAATAGAATTTGTTACTTCCTAGGAACGGAGTCAGAAAATGAAATCACAATTGGCTGCTTAAATAGTGATCACTTAGTCAGAATAAATAACCCCATTTTGCTAAGTAATATGATAGCATGGAGAAAGTTGAAAGGACACTAACCTCGATCAGACTTCGCTCGGCTGATGACGTTGGGGAAGTAAACATCCATGTTAATTAGACCAGGCTATGGTGCATGCACTAGAATTTTATTGCCAGCTTTGAGTTCATAACACTTAGACATTTTTCTCCAAAGGTCCGCATTAAAATAGGAGTGACCATCTTTATCAAGTTTTATGCTAACCATCATTGTAAATCCATGCTGCGTTGTCAATATGACATCCTGGGAGTCATCAACAAAGTAAAGCCCAAGATTTCCTTCTACTCCTGTTCTTGCAAAGCAAGGGATGTACTACTTGACATGAAAATTAAGATCGTAAACTAGATATATTGCAATAATAGAGCAAGATGCAAATATGGGAGTAACTGATAGAACAGATCAATATACAGATGAAAGCAAAGTACAAAAATATAGAATTAAAAATAGATAATGTAATAAATATTTGATGCCAATATATAGATAATGTAGAAACAGACGGTATATGTTCACAAATTTAGGCCACGCCGACCGTGGTAGGTTGAGATTGAACATACCGAGCGCTCCCTGAAGTCATCCGGAATGGTGAGATAGAACTTCGTTTCCGACTGGCCGCGACCACACTTGCCCGATTTGTGCTCGCCCTTTGGACACATGAATGAACACCCACGAATCAGCTAGAACAAAAATGATTCCACAGCGATTTCCGCCGGTTGATTAACAGCGATAGACGGACTGTGATAAGAGATGAGTGAATATTTCACTAAGTTGATTACCTTCTCCATGAGAAAAATCCCCGGCTGAATCCCAAAGAAAACCCCAGTCGACCAGAGTCTAGAATGTCGGTACAGATAGGCAGCAAAAAGCGGTAGGGGCCAAATCCCGTGCCGTTTGGAGCGCGACCTATGCCCGTCGACAACAGCCGTCGAGCTTTGGGTGGCTGCCGCGATAGAAGTTGATGAGGTGCCGAGTTGCGGAGGAGTCCGTGGTGAGTGAATGGGGACAAAGTCGATGATGGTTTTCTTTTTTCCTTTTGCATGTGTGAGTGAACACACATGGTTCGCAGAGGCGACCGAGATTGAATGGGAATCCAAATTTCCTTTGTCCTTTGTCCATGAGTTTTTTTTTCTATGATGAACATAAACCCTGCTAATCACCATGTTCAAATTTGACAATTTTTCAGGCTCATTTACCATATTTAGGGGATTATGTGCATTTCCTAGGCATTAATTATGCACATAATTCAAATTCGAACAATCGGTGCATGAAAAGGTGCACAAGAACGGTCTGGAAAACCATGCTCGTTCTATTTAGTACATTCTCATGCCTTCTACAAGGAATGGGCAGATATTTCAATGAAATGTGTGGCAATAGTCAACCATAAACACGTCGTTTACTGGGTTAACAACTATACAAAAATGAAATACATTCTTGGAAAACATGACGCCTGGTGTGGTGCCATGGTATGGCCTCACCGTGCCCTGGTGAAAATTTGAGAATGTTTTCCTTATGTCATCGTGCACGCCTTTCATAAATCGAACCATCACCGAGGAAGTTTCATGGTTTCGAGGGGGAAATCACCAAGATTAAAGGGGGATCCAAATTTCCTTTGTCCATGAGTTTTTTTCTACGATGAACATACACCCTGCAAATCACCGTGTTCAAATTTGGCACTTTTCCGGGTTCATTTATCATATTTAGGAGATTATGTGCATTTCCTAGGCATTAATGCACACAATTCAAGTTCAAACAATCAGTGCATGAAAGGGTGCACAAGAATGGCCTGGAAAACCTTACTCATGCAATTTAGTAAATTCTCATGCATTTTACAAGGAATGGACATATATTTTGATGAAATGTGTGGCAATAGTCAACCAGAAACGTTTGTTTATTGGGTTTTCAACTATAGAAAAAACGAAATAAATGCTCGAAAAACATGACGCCAGCATGGTGCCATGGCATGACCTCACCATGCCCTGGTAAAAATTTGAGAAGGTTTGGCTTATGTCATCATGCACACCTTCATATATCGAACCATCACCGAGGAAGTTCCATGCTTTCGAGAGGGAAATCACCAAGATTGAAGGGGAATCCAAATTTCCGTCCTAGTTTGTCATTCAATTTTTTTTTCAATGATCAACATACCGCCTAAAATGCAACGTGTTCAAATTTGACAATTTTCTAGGATCATTTACCATATTTATTGGATTATGTGCATTTTCTAGGCATTAATGGACATAATTCAAATTCGAACAATCGGTGCATGAAAAGGTGCACAAGAATGGTCTAGAAAACCATGCTCGTGCTATTTAGTACATTCTCATGCCTTTTATAAGGAATGGGCAGATATTTCAAGGAAATGTGTGGCAATAGTCAACCATAAACACACCATTTACTAGGTTAACAACTATACAAAAATGAAATACATGGTTGGAAAACATGACGCCTGGCGTGGTGCCATGGTATGGCCTCACTGTGCCTTGGTAAAAATTGGAGAATGTTTTCCTTATGTCGTGATGCACGCCTTTCATAAATTGAACCATCACCGAGGAAGTTTCATTGTTTCGAGGGGGAAATCACCAAGATTGAAGGGGGGGTTCCAAATTTCCTTTGTCCTTTGTCCACGAGTTTTTTCTACGATGAACATACACCCAGCAAATCACCATGTTCAAATTTGGCACTTTTCCGGGTTCATTTACCATATTTAGGGGATTATGTCGGCGTTCTGGGAATGGGGGTCCCCAGACTTGCCTGCCTGCGGCCCACAGCGTGGCTCCCCCAGCGGTCCTGTACGACCCATCTTCACCAGCAAACACTCAAGACCCTCGCGAGGGCCAAGCCTCGCGGGGCAGACGATGCAAGACCTCCTCAGGGGTGGCCTCACCAGGCTGGCTCGTGAGGGGTAGAGAGATCAAGGCAAGGGACACCTCGTGAGGTTTACGTGACGCAAGCCATGACAACTGGAGCCAGGCGGGTGCCAGCGCGCAGTGTCCTCGTTTCCTCTTTGGTGCTAAAGAGGCAAGCGTAGGCGAGGAGTCCCGAGGCATCAGGAAAATGTTTCCATATTTGTGCAACAAGACCAAGACCAGCATGACAGCAGGACGGAGGTCACAGTGGAGCCCAAGATGACATCACCACCAGAGCCTTTGGCAGGCGATGACTACTTTTGCCAGGATAACTTGTACTAGTTGTCTCCCTTCGAATTTGGCCGTTGTGGCATCCCTTCCCACTCAATATTTGGGAAGAGGATCAGGGCCTCTATAAATAGGACTAGCCACCACCATAGCGTGGGAGGGGGGGGTGATCGGCTCATCCATATCCAGACCATCCCCAACCACACAAATTCACCAAGCACAAGAACACCTCTCCTCAGGAGACTGTTCTTCCCCTGTAATTGTTCATCCTCAGCCCAAGAGGCAATCCACCACACCACACTAGAGTAGGGTATTACACCACAACGGTGGCCCGAACCAGTATAAATCTTGTGTCTCTCATTCTTTGGGTTCGTCGAGCTAGGCCGTGAGATTTTGGAGTGTGCGAGCTAGAGAGGGGGAGAGATCATTGTGCGCACCCCAGTGTTCAAACTTCATGGGTTTTGCCGGAACCCGAAATCTGACATTTGGCGTGCCAGGTAGGGGTGCGCCGAAGCCTTGCCCCCCCCGACGGCCTCGCTTCTCTGACCGACTCCCATGGACGCCGCATGTTCTCCGACTGGATCGACGGGCGCCCTCCGCAGTGCCGGGGGGCTCTGGGCCCTCACCCCCTCCTTGCGGCGGGTGTAGTGGCCGCACAAGTTCAAGTCGGAGATGCCGCCCCGCTACGATGGTGCAGCGGATCCGGTGGCCTTTCTGCTGGTGTACGAGGAGGCCATCCTAGAGGCCGGGAGCGATGGTAAAGTCATGGCCAACTGGCTCCCAATGGCCCTTGCTGGCGTGCTGCGTGCCTGGCTCCTCCATCTGCCGGAATCTTCTATGGCCTCCTGGGAGGAGCTGCGCAACCTGTTCATCACGCGCTTCGGGGAACGAGCAGCCCCCGTCGTGGCGGCTCTCCTCGGTGGCTCGCAGGCACCGCCCTCGGACCGTCACACCAAGCCGTTCTTTCGCCAGATCGGCGTTGCCACCACGCGGCAGGGGGCTCCCCCGGGTTGCGCGGAGCCCAAGGCCGACCTGATCTTCGACTCAAGGGATCACCCAGTCACCATCATCGGCTCGAGCATGCTTCCAATGCTTTGCACGCCCACCATCTGTAGCATAGCCGTCACCAAGACCCTCATCGACGGCGGCGCCAGCCTCAACATGCTCTCCGTGGAGGCTTTCAGCCTCCTTCACGTACCACTTGAGCGGCTCTGCCCCAACAAGCCTTTCTCCGGGGTCGGCGGTAGCTCCTCCAACCCCCTGGGGCAGATCCGTCTCCCCGTGACCTTCGGCACACGCGACAACTACCACACCGAGCTAATCGACTTCAACATCGCCTGCATCGGCTTGCCGTACAACACCATCCTCAGGTACCCGGTGCTGGCCCAGTTCATGGTAGCTACCCATCCTGCCTACAACCTCATGAAGATGCCAGGAAGCAATGGCGTCCTCACCATGGCCGGAGACACCAAGGAAGCTGTGGCGGCCCTCAAGCTAGCCTTCAGGGCCATAGTGGCATCTTGCCCGGCTGACAAGACTGTGTCCAGAACCAAGGGGGCTTCGCCGACCAAGAAGAAGCAGCTATTCACTCAAGGTCAAGCCAAGACGAAGCAGATACCAGTCGACGCGGACGGGGCCTCTGGCACTACCTTTACCATAGGCGCCGACCTCGCCCTAGATCAAGAAAAGGAGTTGGTGGACTTCTTGCGAGCGAACAAGGAAGTAATCGCCTGGGAGCCCAAGCAGCTAGTTGGGGTCCCAAGAGGAGTGATTGAGCATCATCTGAGGGTGTGCCCCAACATGCGCCCTGTGAAGCAGAAGGTGAGACAACAATCCACGGAGAAGCAATCTTTCATCGTTCAGGAAACCCGCAAGCTAGAGGCAGCATGTGTCATTCGCGAGGTCCGGTACCCAGAGTGGCTGGCAAACCCAGTCGTCGTGCCAAAGAAAGGAGGGAAAGAACACATGTGTGTCAACTTCACCAACCTCAACAAGGCTTGCCCTCAAGACCCGTTCCCGCTGCTGCTCATCGACCAGATTGTTGACTCCACTGCGGAGTGTGATTTGCTGTGCTTCCCGGATGCGTTCTTAGGCTACCACCAGATCAAGATGGTAGTGGAAGATGTGGAGAAAACGACTTTCTTGACCCCATGCGGGGTATACTACTACACTTGCATGCCATTCGGACTGCGCAACGCAGGAGCGACCTTTCAGCGACTGATGCACATTGCCTTGGGGCAGCAGCTCGGGAGAAACGCTAAGGCCTATGTCGACGACATTGTGGTGAAGTCTCGGGAGGCGAGAACTTTGATTCGAGACCCGGAGGAGACCTTCGCGAGCCTGCGCCAAGTGGACTTGTGGCTCAACCCGGAAAAGTGCGTGTTTGGTGTCCCTTACGGCAAGCTGCTGGGCTTCCTCATGTCCCACAGGGTGATCGAGGCCAACCCGGAGAAAGTCAAGGCAATCGAAGACATGAGCCCACCGCAAAACCTCAAGGAGATGCAGAAGCTTGCAGGCTGCGTGACTTCACTGGGGCGCTTCATATCCAAGTTGGGGGAGCGCGCCTTGCCGTTCTTCAAGCTGATGAAGAAGAAGGGTCCGTTCGAGTGGACCCCCGAGGCCGATCTAGGATTTCAAGACCTCAAGAGATACTTGACCAGCCCACCGGTGATGGTGGCGCCTTGTCCTCGCGAGTCCTTGGTACTATACCTGTCTGCCACACCACACTCTGCTAGCGCAGCGCTGGTGGCCCTCAGAGAGGAGCCCCAAGTCATGGGCCCGCCAAATGGAGCTGCCAAGCCAGATGAGGCTGCACAACACCAAGATGATGTTCCTGAGACAGCGGCTGCTCTGGCTAGTCATTAATCCCTAGGAGCTGGGCGTCCACAGGAAACACCTCAGTCCCCGGGAGCCAAAAACTCCGTTAGCTCTCCCACCCTTGTCGAGCACCCATGAAAGTGCAACTATCAATAGGTGGTTTTGGTAATTCATAACAACATATAGCTCATTGAGCTAATGCTATTCCAAGATGACTATTTCAGGAAAGCTCAATGATTGGCATGGCATGGATGTGAAAGTGGAACCCTCAAAATGCTAAGGACAAAGGATTGGCTCAAGCTCAAAAGCTCAAGACTCTTCATTTTATATTTTAGTGATCCAAGATCACATTGAGTCTTTAGGGAAAGCCAATACTATCAAGGAGGGATGAGGTGTTGCTTAATGAGCCTCTTGCTTCATGTGCTTAGTGATATGCTCCAAAACCCTCAACTACTTTCCCATATCCACATATGACCTAAACCCTAAGCCAAACTCGGTCCTACCGATTCTTTCTATCCGGCGCCACCGAGTTTCACTTGTCATAAGCCACTGCCAAACCCTAGCAATTCGGCTCTACCGATAGGGATCTCAGTCTCACCGAGATGGGATTGCAAACTCTCCGTTTCCCTTTCGTAACTTTTCGGTCTCACCGAAAGAGCGAATCGGTCCCACCGAGATTGCAATGTAAACTCTTTGTTTCCCTTTTGTAACTTTTCGGTCTCACCGAAAGAGCAAATCGGTCCCACCGAGTTTGCCTGACCAAGTCTCTGGTTAGCTTATTACCAAACTCGGTCTCACCGAGTTTGTGTAATCGGTCTCACCGAGATTACGTTATGCCCAAACCCTAACCATATCGGTCCTACCGAGTTGCATGTCAGTCCCACTGAAAATCTCTAACGGTCACTAGGTTTACTTTTTCGGTCCGACCGAGTTTGTTGATTCGGTCCCACCGAGATTGGAAAACTGTGTGTAACGATTGGATTTTGTGTGGAGGCTATATATACCCCTCCACCTCCTCTTCATTCGTTGAGAGAGCCATCAGAACACATACACAATTCCAACTCATATGTTCTGAGAGAGAACCACCTACTCATGTGTTGAGACCAAGATATTCCTTTCCTACCATATGAATCTTGATCTCTAGCCTTCCCCAAGTTTCTTTCCACTCAAATCTTCTTTCCACAAAATCCAAATCCTATGAGAGAGAGTTGAGTGTTGGGGAGACTATCATTTGAAGCACAAGAGCAAGGAGTTCATTACCTACACACCATTTGTTACTTCTTGGAGAGTGGTGTCTCCTAGATTGGCTAGGTGTTACTTGGGAGCCTCCGACAAGATTGTGGAGTTGAACCAAGGAGTTTGTAAGGGCAAGGAGATCGCCTACTTCGTGAAGATCTACCGCTAGTGAGGCAAGTCCTTCGTGGGCGATGGCCATGGTGGGATAGACAAGGTTGCTTCTTCGTGGACCCTTTGTGGGTGGTTGCTTCTTTGTGGACCCTTTGTGGGTGGAGCCCTCCGTGGACTCGCGCAACCATTACCTTTCGTGGGTGGAGCCCTCCGTGGACTCGCGCAACCGTTACCCTTCGTGGGTTGAAGTCTCCATCAACGTGGATGTAGGATAGCACCACCTATCCGAACCAGGGAAAAACATCCGTGTCTCCAATTGCGTTTGAATTCTCCAAACCCTTCCCCTTACATTCTTGCAAGTTGCATGCTTTACATTCCGCTGCCAATATACTCTTTGCATGCTTGCTTGAATTGTGTGATGATTGCTTGACTTGTCCTACAATAGCTAAAATCTGCCAAGAACTAAAATTGGGAAAAGGTTAAGTTTTTATTTGGTCAAGTAGTCTAATCACCCCCCCTCTAGACATACTTTCGACCCTACAAGTGGTATCAGAGCTTTGGTCTCCATTTGCTTTGATCTCCATAGCTTTTGGTGGTCATAGCCTTGGTTTCACAACCTAGGAGAGTATGGCGTCTAGCGAGGGAAATTATCGTGGATGTCCTTACTTTGATGGTACTTATTTTGCTAGTTGGAAGCATAAAATGAAAATGCATATTCTTGGACATAACCCCGCCGTTTGGGCTATTGTGTGTGTTGGTTTGCAAGGTGACTTCTTTGATGGGAAAGAACCAAACCGTGAAGCTACCGTGGATGAGTTGAAGATGTTGCAATACAATGCTCAAGCTTGTGATATTCTCTTCAACGGATTGTGCCCCGAAGAATTCAACAAAATCAGCCGTCTTGAGAATGCAAAGGAAATTTGGGACACTTTGATTGATATGCACGAAGGTACCGACTCCGTCAAGGAATCCAAGTTGGATGTGCTTCAAAGTCAACTTGACAAGTTCAAAATGAAGGATGGTGAAGGTGTCGCTGAAATGTACTCTAGGCTTGCTCTCATCACAAATGAGATTGCCGGCTTAGGAAGTGAAGAGATGACCGATAGATTCATCATCAAGAAGATTCTAAGAGCCTTGGATGGAAAATATGATACTGTGTGCACACTGATCCAAATGATGCCCAATTACAAAGATCTCAAGCCAACGGAGGTGATTGGAAGAATTTTTGCTCATGAGATGTCACTTAAGGATAAAGAGGAACTTCACAACAAGTCAAGTGGTGCCTACAAAGTCTCATATGAAGCCCCTACATCATCAAGTGAGAAACAAAACTTCAATGAAGAATTGAGCTTAATGGTGAAGAACTTCAACAAGTTCTACAAGAGTAGAAGCAAAGATAGAAGCTTCAAGTCAAGGTCCTACAATGACAAAAGATCTTCTAGTCGAGAGCGAAACTGCTACAGTTGTGGAAGACCCGGACACTATTCCAATGAGTGTACGGCTCCCTACAAGAGAAGAGAAGATTCTCCAAAAAGAAGAAGCAAAGAATCACCACCAAGAGAGAGAAGGAGTAGAGATGATCGTTATGAACGAAGATACTCACGGAGAAGCAAGGATTTGGAAAGGAAGGAAAAATCATCAAGGAGGTACACAAAACGAAGACATCAAGCTCATGTTGGTGAATGGGTATCCGGCTCCGACTCCGACAGCCACTCCGAGAGAAGTTATCACTCCGACTCCGAAGATACTCAAGATGAAGGTGTTGCCGGTCTAGCACTTGTGTCAACCAACTCCTACGGCATATTTGACTCACCAAATGAAGGAATTGGAAGATACTTCATGGCCAAAGGTCCTAAGGTAACACATCCCGAGTATGTTGATTTCAATAGTGATGAAGATGACTTGTTAGGTGATGATTTGCTTGTTGACAACTCTAGTGATGAATACTATGATGAAACGTCAATTAATCATGCTAATCAAGATAAAACGAATGACAATGATAAGGAGAAGATTGAGGCTCTAACTAAAGAACTAAACACTCTTAAGTTAGCTCATGAAACTATCTTCGAAGATCATCGAGAACTTTTAAGAGCTCATGAGAAATTACGCTTTGAAAAGCTCAATCTTGAGCAAGAGAATGAGTTCTTAAAAGCAATCAATGATGATCTCCGCAAGAAAAGTTCTTCTTACATTGCCAAGCGTTTACTCTTATCCACTTACATGCCTCAAGTCAAGTCTAGTAACAAGAACAAGAAAGATTCTTCCTCTAGCAGTAACAATGATCATACTAAATCCAATATTGTTGCTTCTAGTAGTTCTCTTGATTCCACTAATGATTCTCTTAGCCAAGTTACACTTGAGCAAGAAAATAGCTTATTGAAGGGAATTATAGAGAAAGGAGTGTACAAAAGCCTTGCCGGGAGTAAGCAATTTGAGGAAATTGTGCGCAAGCAAGGAATGCACCAGAAGAATCAAGGTGTTGGTTTTGAACGAAAGTTCAATGCCAATGGAGTTGAGTGGGAAGAAGATCAATACCCCAAGACAAAGTTTGTTCCTCAACAAGAGAAGTATGATACTTCTTTCAAGGGGACACAAGCTCAAGATGATCTTCCACCACAAGACTACAAGCAAAAAGGCAAGGACAAGCTTCAAGAGGAAATTTGATGCATTTGAAGAAGCTCCTAAGACCTTAGTCAAGTGGATTCCCAAGACTACTTCAAGTTCCACTTCATCAAGTACGACTACAACTCCAAGGATTCCCATCAAGATGGTGTGGATCCAAAAGAAGAAGAACTAGAGAGTTCTTGAGGGTGACTCCGCCAACATACTTCACTCTTATCATTTTGGCAAGAACAAGTGCAATCAACTTCCACATCTTGCACTAGTTCAAGGAGTCACAAACCCTCTTGTTGGTAAGACAAGGGACAAGGTAACCTAAAAGTTTTCATGGACATCATCTTGTGTGTGCATCACTCTATGTCTATGGATATCCTTGTTTGTTCCTTGTGGGACTAACCCATGTAGGTATTGAAAGTGCAATTCACTCAAATGGATAGCTCCAAGTGATCTACATCAACATTGAGCATCCACATCTTCAACATCTACATGAAGTCATCATCGACAAAACCCGAGGTTAGTTCATCCCTCTAAGGGGGGATATCCATCTAGGGGGAGCTTTACTCTAAGACTTGAGCTAAAGCAACTCTAAAGATGTGAACAAAACAATGCTTTATGTAAAAGTGGTAACCCCACTTGAGCTTAAACGATGAGTATGACCTACGATCAAGTGTTCTCACTTGACTCCTAAGTCAATATACTCATATATAGATGACCTAGTCATCGCAAATTGCTTGATAGATGCTAGAATTGGTTGTGCATGCTTTGCCACATATTTCATTTGCTATCTTATTGTGTGAGCATGCTGATTGCATATTTTACTCATTCGAGGACATCCACTTGTTGCTTTGATTGTTTGGCTTTATCTTCTTTTGCCGAGTGGATGGACAAGAATGCCTAAGAACCTTCTCTAGCTATCTATGCTTTTCTCGTCTCAAACTCTATTCATGCTGCATCACAAAAATTGATCAAGTCAGATTCGAACCACTCTGTGTGAGGAGCGCTCGGAGTCCCCGATTCGTCATAGACTTAAACTTCCAAAACCTCTTTATGAATCTCGGTCTGACCGATACTCCATTTTCGGTCCTACCGAGTTCATTAAGTTGATCTAGGTTTTCGATCTCGGTGCAACCGATTTGAACCATTTTCGGTCACACCGAGTTGCAACAACTGTATACAATTTTGCATCTCGGTGCCACCGAGTCGTTCCACTCGGTCACACCGACAGGGTCGGGCTATATATTGTGACGGGCAGAATTTTGGAAATTTCTCCGAAACCTCCTCGCCCGCGCGATAGCCTGCTCTGCCCCCGAGGTCTCCGGATCGTCTCCTCGCCGCCAGCAGCCTCCAGTCGCTGGTCTTCGCCGCTGTCAACGGATTTCTGCCCCGCCGTTGCCGCCGTAGCAAGTCCACGCCGAACTAGGGTATGGACTTGATCTTTGTGCTATTCTCCTCTCCGATTCCTAGCACATTGTGATCATCATGATTCTTGCCACGTTTGAAACACTCCTATCCAGTCAATGAACTCGTAGATTAGGTTTAATTCGAAAATTCTAGGTTTAGGTTTCCGCCGAAACCATCTCGGACCCACCGAGTTGAAAAACTCGGTCCCACCGATCTGGCTCTTGCCATTGCACAAGTTAAACTCGGTCTGACCGAGAATAACTTATCGGTGCGACCGATTTTGGAATTCTATGAAACCCTAGCAGTCTCGGTGCCACCGAACTGTGACTCGGTCTGACCGAGTTCACCAGTTCTGGTGCCAAAACTGCTTCGGTGTCACCGAGTTTGAAAATCGGTAGATCCGAGATGCTTTCTGTGGAAAACTAAAACTAAGTTTTTGAATTAATCTTTTGCAAAATCTCTGCTTTTGTGATGCTCATCCACTCTATCTTATCCATAATCTATTCACAGGGTCAGCAGTCAGTTTGCAACATGTCTGATCAAAGTGACAGCCAGAATGTGTCTGAGCAGCAAGTTGTGATGAGTGAGGGCACTAGTCCCTCAAGTTCTTCAGATGATGGCAGCAGAAGTACTCCTAGCAATCTGCCTAAAGCTGCCACCAGACAGAGGAAGAAGAGAACCTCAGAATCAGAGGATGAGGATTATGTGGCAGAAGAGGAAGCAACTTCAAAGAGAGTAGTGCTTGAGAAGGAACATGGCTCAGCTCAAGGCACAAAGCCAGGGATGAAAGTCAAAAGGCCAGCAGGCAGGCAGCCTATGTCAAAGGCCAGAGCTTCAACTGAGAAACCCACTCCCATAGAGCCAGTTGCTGCTGAAGGGAAAGAAGAGGAAGGAAAGGGTGAAGAAAACTGTAGCCAGAGTGCTTGGCAAGGCTTCCATCATGGAAGATGAGGAGGAAGAAGAAGAGGTAGCTGCACCAGCACCTAAGGCACCCAAGCTGATGGGTGATGCCATAAGAACAGGGGCAGCTGCTTCCAAGGCCAAGCCAGCTCCAAAGCCAAAGCCAAAGAGGAACACAAGAAGCATCCCAGCTACTGAGAAGAACAAGGCCCCAGTGCCTGAAGCTGCAGAAGAAGAAGAAGAGAATGTTCTTAGAAAGCTCAAGCCCAAGATCCCAGACCACAACGATGCTCATCCTGTGGCTGAGGATATGAAACTCAGGAGAGATTCAGGGCTCCGGAAGTGGAGAGAAGCAGACCCGTATGCTTCAAGGAGAAGGACTGCAGTTGACTACAGGTTTCACACCAAGGAGCAGCAAGACTTTTATGAGACAGTGCTGCTAGACAAGAAGCCAATTGTCTGTGATATGAGATGGGTTGATTGGCAATACATCAAGGACAACGAAGAGTACTACCCTGGAGTGCAGGACAGCTTCAAGGCATGTGGAGTAGAGGACTTTGTTGGGCAGAAGCTCACAAAGTGGAACGAGGAACTCATCATGCAGTTCTACTCCACAGCCCATTTCTATCCAGATGGCAGGATTGTATGGATGTCAGAGGGTACGAGGTACCAGTCTACAGTTGCTGAATGGGCTCAGCTGATTAATGCCCCAGAAGAGCATGACGATGACTTGGACATTTATGCCAAGAAGAAGATGGACCACAACTCAATGTCAAACATGTACAAGGAGATTCCAAATGAAGCACTTGATACGTTCAAGTTTGGCTCAGTACACTATCTTCTGTCAGGGCTGCCAACCATCAACTGGATTCTTAGGCACACCCTATTGCCCAAGTCTGGAGATCACAAGATGATCAGGGGCCATGCGATCAACTTGCTTCATATATTTGATGTGCCACAGAAGTTCAAAGTGATGAGCCTCATGGTAGAGACCATTAAGAGGACAGCAGCTGATCAGAAGAGGAGCTGTGGATATGCCCCACAAATTCAGGAGTTAATCAACTCCAAGATGGGCACAGGCATATACTTATTGGACAAGGAACACCTGCCCATCCGTCCAGATTTTGAAGATAATCAAGTTGTCATGAATGAGAATGAACCATCATCTGCACAAGCACAAGCAAAGAAGGAGAAGGCAAGGAAGGAGAAAGCTGCCAAGATGCCAACTCAAGAGGAGGCATCTGAGTATTTCTTGAAAACCAAACAAGAGCAGCTTGGTTACTTGATTGCATCCACATGAGATTGAGCAAGGACTGGCCACCCTCACTCAGAATCAGCAGAGCTTAGAGAGATCATGGAACAAAAGTTCTATGACTTGGATGTCAAGGTGACAGAGATTCAGACTGCAGTGGAGCAGCTCCAGGATGACATGCAGGAGAGGAGAGGCAAGACTACAACTGATGCCTTTGCCAGAGTGCCACGAGGTCCGAGGTCGTCTGTAGTGCCAGTTGCTGACCCCAGAGCCACCACGTCTGCACCAGCTACAGCCTCAGTTCCACCAGCTCCAGCGTCCACTTCAGCCTCGACTCCGACCACGTCTACAGAAGGCTTCGTCCTTGGAGTGCTCCGGACTCCACCACCACCTGAAGATCAAGCCTGAGTGTCGACTTAGCACTATGCATTTTCTAGGAACTTTTTGGTAACTTGTTGCCAAAGGGGGAGAAAATGTATAGATCATAGGCTTCGAGAGAGAGTGTTGCTTTTAGTGTTGCTTTTATTCTCTCTTGTTTTATTTGGTGGTTTTTCGAACTTTGTTTGCTTTTGTGTGAGATACTATGTCATTGCTCGTGAGACATTGATGATCATGTGTTTGATCATAAGCTACACTTAATGCTTTGTGAATGCTATTATCTTATCTATCTTATGTGATCATTCACTATTCTTGGTGATGAGTGCATGTATTTCATTCTTATCATTTTAAGCGCTCCACCAAGATGTATGTGACATGGAAGAGTAACCCATGACTCTAACTCTTTGTGCATTTGCAGTCCAAAGCAAATTTTAAATATGCACAAATTTAGGGGGAGCTCTTACTTATCACATACTTCTCAAAGCGACGATATATTTCATGTTTATCATTTGTCGAAGCTTTGATCTATATGTTGTCATCAATTACCAAAAAGGGGGAGATTGAAAGTGCAACTATCCCTAGGTGGTTTTGGTAATTCATAACAACATATAGCTCATTGAGCTAATGCTATTCCAAGATGATTATTTCAGGAAAGCTCAATGATTGGCATGGCATGGATGTGAAAGTGGAACCCTCAAAATGCTAAGGACAAAGGATTGGCTCAAGCTCAAAAGCTCAAGACTCTTCATTTTATATTTTAGTGATCCAAGATCACATTGAGTCTTTAGGAAAAGCCAATACTATCAAGGAGGGATGAGGTGTTGCTTAATGAGCCTCTTGCTTCATGTGCTTAGTGATATGCTCCAAAACCCTCAACTACTTTCCCATATCCACAATATGACCTAAACCCTAAGCCAAACTCGGTCCTACCGATTCTTTCTATCCGGCGCCACCGAGTTTCACTTGTCATAAGCCACTGCCAAACCCTAGCAATTCGGTTCTACCGATAGGGATCTCGGTCTCACCGAGATGGGATTGCAAACTCTCTGTTTCCCTTTCGTAACTTTTCGGTCTCACCGAAAGAGCGAATCGGTCCCACCGAGATTGCAATGTAAACTCTTTGTTTCCCTTTTGTAACTTTTCGGTCTCACCGAAAGAGCATATCGGTCCTACCGAGTTGCATGTCAGTCCCACTGAAAATCTCTAACGGTCACTAGGTTTACTTTTTTGGTCCGACCGAGTTTGTTGATTCGGTCCCACCGAGATTGGAAAACTGTGTGTAACGATTGGATTTTGTGTGGAGGCTATATATACCCCTCCACCTCCTCTTCATTCGTTGAGAGAGCCATCAGAACACATACACAATTCCAACTCATATGTTCTGAGAGAGAACCACCTACTCATGTGTTGAGACCAAGATATTCCATTCCTACCATATGAATCTTGATCTCTAGCCTTCCCCAAGTTGCTTTCCACTCAAATCTTCTTTCCACAAAATCCAAATCCTATGAGAGAGAGTTGAGTGTTGGGGAGACTATCATTTGAAGCACAAGAGCAAGGAGTTCATTACCTACACACCATTTGTTACTTCTTGGAGAGTGGTGTCTCCTAGATTGGCTAGGTGTTACTTGGGAGCCTCCGACAAGATTGTGGAGTTGAACCAAGGAGTTTGTAAGGGCAAGGAGATCGCCTACTTCGTGAAGATCTACCGCTAGTGAGGCAAGTCCTTCGTGGGCGATGGCCATGGTGGGATAGACAAGGTTGCTTCTTCGTGGACCCTTTGGGGGTGGTTGCTTCTTCGTGGACCCTTTGTGGTTGGAGCCCTCCGTGGACTCGCGCAACCATTACCCTTCGTGGGTGGAGCCCTCCGTGGACTCGCGCAACCGTTACCCTTCGTGGGTTGAAGTCTCCATCAACGTGGATGTAGGATAGCACCACCTATCCGAACCACGGGAAAAACATCCGTGTCTCCAATTGTGTTTGAATTCTCCAAACCCTTCCCCTTACATTCTTGCAAGTTGCATGCTTTACATTCCGCTGCCAATATACTCTTTGCATGCTTGCTTGAATTGTGTGATGATTGCTTGACTTGTCCTACAATAGCTAAAATCTGCCAAGAACTAAAATTGGGAAAAGGTTAAGTTTTTATTTGGTCAAGTAGTCTAATCACCCCCCCTCTAGACATACTTTCGATCCTACAACCCAGTGTACTTCGTCAGCACAGTGCTACGAGATGCGAGAGCGTGATACCCCATGCCTCAGAAGCTCTTGCTCGCGCTCCTAGTGGCCTCGCGTAAGCTGTGCCACTACTTCTAGGGTCACCCCATCAAGGTCGTCTCAGCTTACCCATTGGAGAGAGTGCTCATGAGCCCCAATGCTGCAGGAAGAGTCACCAAATGGAACATCGAGCTACAAGCATTGGACCTGGACTTTAGCACAACCAAGGTTATCAAGGGGGCTTCACTCCCCGACTTTGTGGCAGAATGGACCGACACCCCGGAGCTTGAAGTAGGCGAGAACTGATCCCTCTCGCTAGGAAGTGAAGCGCCAGATGGTTGGGTCATGTACTTCGATGGCGCATTTGTACATTAGGGCGCGGGGGCTGGAGCCATGCTCATCTCGCCCACTCAGGACAAGATTTACTACGCCATGCAGCTCTGTTTCTAGCGGGGCGAGAAGGTCTCCAACAACATCGCAGAGTACGAGGGTCTCATCGCCGGCCTCAAGGCTGCGGTGGCCCCAGGGGTGAAACGCCTCACCAGCAAGGGAGACTTGCAGCTCCTCGTCAACTTATCCAACAAGGTGTACGAGCCAAAGGATGAACACATGGAGGCATGCCTCGCGGAGGTGCGCAAAATGGAGAAGCAGTTCTTGGGCCTGGAGCTACAGCATGTGCCTCGTGGCACCAACAAGGATGTCGGCGTTCTGGGAACGGGGCTCCCCAGACTTGCCTGCCTGCGGCCTGCGGCGTTGCTCAAAGGGGGGCCCAGCACGGCCCATCTTCATCAACACATACCCAAGACCCTCGCGAGGGGCCAAGCCTCGCGGGGCGGACGACACAGAGCTTCCTCAGGCACGACCTCATCAGGCTGGCTCGCGAGGAGGAGGAGAGATCAAGGCGGGGTACCTCACGAGGTGCCCGTGACGCAAGCCATGACGACAGAGGGCGCCAGGCGGGCGCCAGCCCGCGCAATGTCCTCCTTTCCTCTTTGGTGCAAAGGGAGCAAGCGCAGGCGAGAGCATCAAGCAAAGGCGCCCGCTTCGGTGCAACGAGACCAAGACCAGTGAAACGGCAGGGAGGGAGTCATTGTGGAGCCCAAGCCAGCGTCACCACCAGAGTCTTTGGCAGGCGAGGACCAACTTTAGTCAGGATAAGTGTACCAGATGTTCCCCTTCAAAATGGCCAATTGTTGGCGCCCTTCCCGCTCAATATTTGGGAAGAGGCCCAGGGCCATTGCCTATAAATAGGACTAGCCACCCCCAGGGTAGGGAGGATCGAGTATCGAGGATCGAGGAGCGGGGATCTAGGATCGGCCAACCCTGAAACAAGAGGAGATCGAATCAGAGGGAGAATCAAGAAGAGAGAGAGAGAAGGGTGATTGAACTCCTCCCAGCAGTTCATCCCCCCAGCCAAGAACAGACCCTCGCGAGGCTGTTCTTCCTTGTATTGCCCATCATCATCAGCCCAAGAGGCAATCCACCACACCACACAATGGAGTAGGGTATTACACCACATCGGTGGCCCGAACCAGTATAAACCCTGTGTTTCTTGTGCTGTTCTTTCCTTAGCCTAGATCTTAGCGAGGTGGAGGGGTGCAGGTAGGTAGAAGGCGAAATCTCCGCGCGCACCCCAGTGTTCGAACCTCAAGGGTCTGCCGGAACCCGAAATCTGACAAAGGAGGCCGATGACATCACCAAAAGAGCATCCAAGCGGCTACCCCAAGAGCCTGGCATCTTCAAGGAGCGGCTCTTCAAGCCTTCGGCAGCACCTCCGCCTGCGGAGCCGACGCCATCTCAGGAGGAACTCTCCCAACCACCAGCCTCGGGAGCCCCTACCTGCGGCCCAACCTCAGGAGCGCGCCTGCTCTTAGCGCTCGAGCCTCGGGAGGGTTGCTGGATCAAGGAGTTCAAGGTGTACCTGACGCAAGGCACGTTGCCCGAGAAGGAGGAAGACGCGGAGTGTGTGGCCCGGTAGGCTACGGCGTACTGCATTCAGGACGGTGAGCTATATAGGAAGCGGCCAAATGATGTTGCTCTACAATGTATTTCCAGGGAACAAGGGAATGAGCTGCTGGCCGACATACATGGTGGAGACTGCGGGCACCACTCGTTGTCGCGCACCCTAGTCGGCAAGGCTTTCCGCGGCGGGTTCTACGGGCCCACGGCACTTAATGACGCGGCTGAGCTGGTGAAATCCTGCGAGGGCTGCCAATTCCACGCCAAGCAGATCCACCAGCCTGCTCAGGACCTCTAGACTATCCTGCTCTCATGGCCGTTCGCGGTCTGGGGGCTGGATATCCTGGGCCCATTCCCTCGAGCGCCTAGAGGCTACCGCTACCTCTACGTCGCCATCGACAAATTCACCAAGTGGGCGGAAGTGGAAGCCGTCCGCACCATCCCATCTGGGTCAGCAGTCAAGTTCATCAAGGGCCTCGTAAGCCGATTTGGGGTCCCTAATCGCATCATCACTGACAACGGCTCACAGTTCACTAGCAATCTCTTCAAAACATATTGTGCTAACCCTGGAACGCAGATCTGCTATGCCTTCGTGGCGCACCCCAGGAGCAACGGCTAGGCAGAATGCGCCAATGCGAAAGTCCTGAGGGGTCTCAAGACCAGGACCTTGAAGAAGAAGCTCGAGGCCTGCGGCAGGGGCTAGCACGACGAGCTCCAGTCCGTGCCGTGGTCCATCCGCACCACCGCCACCCGGCCCACATGCGAGACCCCGTTCTTCCTCGTCTATGAAGCAGAAGTGGTTCTCCCACATGAGGTCAAGCATCGCTCCGCGCGCGTCCTGGCATTTGATGAAACGCAGCAGGACGCCATGCGGGGGATGGATCTCATGCTGGGGGAGGAACGCCGCCGTGAAGCCTCGCTCCGAGCTGCGAGGTACCAACAGGCGTTGCGGCGGTACCATTGCTGCAGCGTCCGCTCCAGGGCGCTCAAGGTGGGTGATCTTGTCCTGAGGCGGGTGCTCTCCGGGGAAGGGCTGCATAAGCTCTCGCCCATGTGGGAGGGCCCGTTTCGGGTCGCCCACGTCTCCAGGCCTGGCGCCGCGCACCTGGAGATGCAGGACGGGTCCCCATCCAAAACGCCTGGAACATCCAGCACCTCCGGAAGTTCTACCCATGAAGCAAGGCCCGACGCATATGAAGCAAGGCCCAGTGCCTGTGAAGAATCTCCGCTCGTGACACTCTCACGTAATAATGAGTGGGGCTGTACACGCCCCGGTGTCTCAAGAGTGCCTCCCTCGGGCCTCGATGACTCCCTCCCACGCCTAGTGGCAGCACTTAGCTCTGCGCCGGTGAGAAGACAAGAAGACTAGACTAGGTGCCGGGCGCGGCTTTTCATTTGCTTTCCGCAGTTGGTTCGCTCCTCTTTAGTAAGAATTTGCATTCTGGTGTTCCATGCTGGCCTGGTTCCATTGCCTTTTTGCCTCCTTTCTGCTCTCTGTTCCTCATTTTGACCTGTACTCTCCCTCGCATGCCTCGCGAGGGGGCTGGACAGGCGCCCTCGTGAGCATTTTCGTGTTCCTATCTTTCGCGAGGCACCCTCACTCGAGTTCGCAAGCTGGCGCACCCCTCTCAATCCGTGCCCCCTAGGTACTGCGATACGAAGCACTGGGTCATGACCAGCAACTCCTTCGACCAGGATCCGGAAGGATAAGAATTTCCTAGTGAATTTTTGCAGTTCTCAGGCGCCTTCCGAGCACAGGAGGCCTCGTTAGGCATTGGGGAACGCGCGTCTCGTGAGGCGGAATCTACTTCAGGCGCATCAAGCTAAGGTATTCCTATGCGCATACATAAAACATGACGCCGCAACACAACACAGGAATGATCAACATAGCACAACCACTTAGAAATCATAATTGTTGCACGCCCCAACAGGGCCCCATACTTGTCTCTCTCTTAATGTAGGAAGGAAAGGAAAAACGAAACAAAAGCAGAACATGCTCCCACAATAAGTCGCGAGGACGGGCCTACGGCGCTCTCTTGAGCTCAGCCAGACCCCTCCTCGCGCTTCACTAGAGCGCGGCGGCGAGTCGACCCGCGGCCACCTTCGAAGCGGGCGCGGCGGCGTGGCGGCTAGTCATAGCCGCCACTGCTGGAGCTGTTGCCGGAAGAGGAGTCGTCGTAGCTGGACGAGCCATGGCCAGCGCCGAGGACAAAGCCGCCTTCCTCCTCGTCACAACCATCGCCAAGGACGAGCACCTCGTAGCCGTCGTTGTCCTCGGGGTAGTACCCGACGCGGTGCCCATCTTCCCCAAATACCCTCACGAAGAGGTTCGTGTCGCCGTTGTACTTGAAGTGCAGGGCGCACCGCCTGCCTAGCCCCCGCGCACAAGCGAACGTCTGCCAACCACGGGCCAGGATCGCGTTGCCCACGGCGGAGACTTCCACCGTGACCCACGAAGCCCTGCTGCACAAAACCGTCCACCTGCAGCCAGAGACCGCCTGGACCTGCGGGCGGCAGTTCGCCGACAAAGAACCGCGGGAGCTGAAGCCAGGTGCCAGCCGGGTTCTCCGACCACACGATGAACTCTGACATCACGTCCGCCGAATGGAAGCACGGCCGAGAAGGCTGCGCAACCACGACACGCCTCACCTCATCAATGGGACTGCCACGACCTGGGCGGCTGCCACCACACGAAGAGGTGCAACCGTGGCCGTGAGGGACCGCGGCGGGGGTCGCAGTGTGCTTCAGGGATGGCTGCGCCCCTTCTTGGGCGGAGGTGAGCCGGGCCCCTCCTGGCAAGCCTTCCCTTTCTCCGCAGCCGAGAGCCTCTTCGCAGGCGCCATGGGTGTCGCTGCCGGCAGTGGAGCAAGGAAGAAGAAGCGGGAGAAGCAAAGGAAGAGATGGGTGACGGGGGCTCCGCCCCCACTTCCCATTTATAGCCAAGGGGAGGCCAACCGCCGGCCTCCACGATCTAAGGTAATAATGATCTGTTTCTGCATGTAGCAAGGACCCGTCAAGTCGGGTAGTTGCCGAGGCGGCATGGGGAAGCGGAGATGCCCATGTCCAGTCAATCACCATGCGTCAAGCGGGGCCGCATGCTGTTGGGGCCCATGGCGCTCCGCACTTGTCCTTCGGCTTCGCCTCGAAGCCAAGTCCAAGCGCGCCTTGGGCCCGGGGGCTACTGTCGGTGTTCTAGGAACGGGGGTCCCCAGACTTGCCTGCCTGCGGCCCAAAGCGTGGCTCCCCCAGCGGCCCTGTACGGCCCATCTTCACCAGCAAACACTCAAGACCCTCGTGTCTCTTGTTCTTTGGGTTTGTCAAGCTAGGCCGCGAGGTTGTGGAGTGTGCGAGCTAGAGAGGGGGAGAGATCTTTGTGCACACCCCAGTGTTCGAACCTCAAGGGTTTTGCTGGAACCCGAAATCCGAAAGATTATGTGCATTTCCTAGGCATTAATGCACATAATGCAAGTTCAACCAATCGGTGCATTAAAGGGTGCACAAGAACGGCCTGGAAAACAATGCTCGTGCCATTTAATAAATTCTCATGCCCTTTACAAGGAATGGACAGATATTTCGATGAAATTTCTGGCAATAGTCAACCACAAACGTTTGTTTATTGGGTTTTCAACTATAGAAAAATGAAATAAATGCTGAAAAACATGACGCATGGCATGGTGCCATGGTATGACCTCACCATGGCCTGGTTAAAATTTGAGAAGGTTATGTCGTCATGCATGCCCTTCATAAATCATACCATCACGAAGGAAGTTCCATGCTTTCGAGAGGGAAATCACCAAGATTGAAGGGGAATCCAAATTTTCTTCATTCTTTGCCCTAGAGTTTTTTTCTACGATGAACATACACCCTGCAAATCACCGTGTTCAAATTTGCTATTTTTCCGGGCTCATTTACCATATTTAGGGGATTATGTGCATTTTCTAGGAATTTGCCACATATAAATCCAATCCAGCTACAGCTGCACGGGTGTGATGTGAGGGACGTGGTTTGCCGTTTGATCGCGGCGCATCCTACGATGCACACGCGTGATCTGCGTGGCTGGGGTTCCGGCCAATCATAACGCAACACCGCGCACATTGTTTCCGGAAGCGACGGAGATGAACTGTGTGCGATAATGAACAAGCAAAATTGTAAGGGAAGCCAAATTTCTGCTACCGTTTTCGTTGAGCTCTTGAATACCACCGCATTGTATGGCTTCCCGGCCCTGCTACCTCTTGAGAATGCGTTGGGTTTTCCCTTGAAGTGGAAAGGGTGATGCAGTGTCGGTGATAAAAAGTAGGGGCTCTCCTTTTGCACCCCTTTACTTGTGCACGGGCAGTCAGAGCCGCGCCCACGGCCGGACTGAGCAGGGGAGAGGAGGGATGCCAGAGCGCAAGACAACCAGAGCAATGCCAAGACCAGGAGCTCAAAGAGAGCAAGAGGGCGAGATGGACTCCCCGGCAAGACACTTGCCGGGGTGGCTTCCGCAGCCCCGACAAGATCCTTGTCGGGGCAACTTGCCTAACGCCAGTAGAGCGCGCCACCCTAGAGCCCAAGGGTTTCCAACACAATCAACTACATTGGAACCAAGGCTCGGGAGGCACCTCCACGGTGGCATGCAGATCTTTGTGGAGATCATAAATACGCAAGATCAGATGAGAACCAGAAGACGACGATCCTTGGCGAGATCCTTGCCAAGGAAATCCATGAGACCCCCAGCAAGATCCTTGTCGGGGACGACTGTGGTGCCACGGCAAGACCGTTGCTGGTCCCTCGGCAAGACCCTTGCCGAGGACGTCTGCGGGGCTACAGCCAGGCCCACGTCTGCCAAGACTCCATTGTCGCTCCCATGCAGCTGCTAGCTCAACCAGTTGGGCAGGCGGCTGTGTGGCAGCGTGCGGCCTCCACACCGACTCAGCAAGCACCTGCATGGTGGCATGGAGATCTTCATGAAGGCTCCACCATCACACCAGCCCAGTAGCCAGCCAACGTTGCGCTACAACGCCTCGTCAGCTCGGACGAGCGTCAGAGCAAGGCGAGGCGGCGACAGCTGGGACGAGCTTCCTTGCCATCCCTGATAAAGCAAGAGGGGCACATCCGCAGCACATTAAATGCATTTGTCCGACGGTGCCAGAGGATAGACTCAGTCTCGGTGCACCTTTCCACCTCCCGTGTGCCACTGTGGCGACCCCTTTTTCTATAAAAGGGGGCCCAAGGCATGCTGGAGGGGGATTCGGATCTTTGAAACCAGAGACAGACCATAGCTAGTTCAAGAACTCAAGAACACTCAAATATACATCAAAGCAGGACTAGGGTATTACGCATCTTCGCGACCCGAACCTGGGTAAATGATCCTTGTGCTGACCGCGAGACCCTCTCTTTGCACAACCCCGCGTCCGACAATCGTAGAAGGGATCCCAGTGATCATCCATATGTGTC
Source organism: Triticum urartu (assembly GCF_003073215.2). Taxonomy (NCBI): domain Eukaryota; kingdom Viridiplantae; phylum Streptophyta; class Magnoliopsida; order Poales; family Poaceae; genus Triticum; species Triticum urartu. The sequence continues at coordinate 126,741,739 of NC_053022.1, forward strand.
ATTTCCCACCGACATCTCTGGCGCGCCAGGTAGGGGGTGCGCAGTTGTGAAAATTCGGTCTAGCAGTTAGTTTAGCAGTTCTTCTTCGCCATGTCTTCCATGAAGGAGACGATCATAGCGATCTGTTCGCCGGGGGCCGAACGGCCCGAACCAGTGCGGGCGAGTGGTGGGGCGGTCGCGGACGGAAGCCGAGGCGCGGCCCGCGAACACCCGCATCACTCTGGCAGCCAAAGCCTGGCGAGCGGTGTCGTTCATGCGCGAGACGACGGGCCGCACGCCACCAAATCCAAAGAAGGATCCGCCCCCAGCAGGCGGCGCGGGGCCCTCCAGGGGCGGCGTAGCGACTTCTGAGGCACCTATACCGGCGCCCCCGATGCGCTCCTCCCAGGTTGCGCGCGACGAGCAGCGTCACCTCGCCAGTGACCCTGGGCGCCACCGTGGGAAGAGTCTTGTGCATCATTCATGGAATGTAGAAGGCCAGCATGCACGCTGAGACGCTGGAGAAAACGGCGCACGGCCGCCTTGCCATGATAGAGCTCCTTCTAACGTGGTTAGAAGTCGGAGCGCGTCATGGTCCGCGCAGCTTTCGCCGCCACCCACACCAGCGGAAGCTCTGGCGCGCGCGCAGTTGCTCGTCGACTTTCCTCCTGCTGCAGAAAAGCTCGACGAGTGGAGAGTCACCATTCGGAGCCTCATTGGCATTGCCAACAAAGATGAGCCGCAACCAGTGGGGCCCTCAGGCCGGCGCTCCGTCGAGCCACCGCATGCCAGTGGTGGAAGGACCGGGGGTGCTGCGGCCACGGTGCACTCTCCTCCTCCACACCAGCCACCGCGGGTGCCGGTTCGTCGTGATGACGTTTGTGATAACATCTCCATAGCGTCGTCCGACCCACGGACCCACCGCGGTCAGCGCCAAGTTCTTCGGGAGCGAGCCCATGAAGACGCTCGAACCACCATCGAGCGCCGACGCGACGCACGCCACCAATCATATCGGCGGGCGGGGCCCACTATGGACCACCCAGCACCGGGAGGCTCTGGCGGCCTACCCTACGAGGTGGGTTGCCCAGCCTTTACCCGTGAGCTACGGCAGTTCCATTGGCCCTCCCACCGCACATTCAAGCCCGACTTTGGCGAGAAGTACAATGGGAAGACCCACCCGTCAGAGTTCCTCAGCATCTACACCATCGCGATGCAAGCTGCTAGAGCCCGCGACGACAAGGTGCTTTCCAATTACTTCCCGTTGGCCCTCAAACCCAATGTCATGTCATGTTTGATGCACTTGCCGGCGGATTCCATTTCTTCTTGGTCGGACTTGTGCCATGAGTTCGTTGGCGCCTTTACGGGAGGCCACCAAGCCACGGCCAGGCAAGCGATTTACATATCATTCCCCCAGAAGGAAGGTGAAACCCTGCGCAAGTACATACAGAGGTTCAGCCGGGTGCAATACAATATCCGAGATGATCATCCCGCCACCATGATCAGCGCATTTCACCAAAATGTGCGCAACCGCAAGATGCGTGAAGAGCTGGCGATGAACAAGGTCAAAGATGTGACTTTATGTTCTAGCCGATAGGTGTGCTCGAGCTGAAGAGGGGAGGAAGCACCCCGGCGAGGACGACGGCATGGAAACTGACTCCACAGACAAAGGCACAGCCACCTCGACGAAGAAGGGCCTGTACCGCAACAGGAAGCGCAAGGGCAAGACCGTGCTTGCTGTCGAGGGATCCGAGAACACTGGCGCTACCAAGAAGGACAAGGTAGACGACCCCGGCAAGGAAATTGCCGGGTGCGCCGCTTGCCGGGCCTTGGCGGCTGCCGACAAGCCAGGAGGCTACGACAAGTAATACTGCAAGATCCACCGCACCAAGGGCCACGACCTCCAGAACTGCCAGCAAGTCGAGCTGCTTGCTGAGAAGCAAAAAGCTGAGTATGAGAGGCGGGAGAAGGAGAAGGCCAGGATGGTGCCGAGGGATCTGGCAAGAAGCGTGGCGGCTAAGGAGGTCGCCGTGGAAAGGATAACCAGCAAGAGAGGCCCGCTCGGGGCCGTGACAAGAAGCAAGGAGATGATGATCATGACGAAGACAACGAGTCCGGCGAGCATGAGTTCCAGAAGGCTATGGAGGCCATGTGCATTGACGATGGCACCTCGCTGCACACCTCTCACCGCCATCTCAAGTAGTGGGCGCGTGAGATCACAGCAGTGGAACCATCACTCGATGCTCAGAAGCCACTCAAGTGGTCCAGCACGCCTATCATTTTTGACACCGAGGATCACTCTGATTGCACAACTGCGGTCGGGTGTTTGCCGTTGTTGGTCTCGCCAACAATACGCAACCTCAAGGTGACGAAGATGCTAGTTGACGGCGGGGCCGGTCTGAACTTGATCTCGCCTGTTGTGATCATAAGGCTTCAGATTCCTTATGGAGACCTCGAAGAGATGGGCACATTTCAAGGGGTCAAGCCGGGGACGAGTTAGCCGAAGGGTAAGGTCACGCTGCCCGTGACGTTCGGAGGCGAGTTAAACTACAGGACGGAGAGGATTGTTTTCGATGTAGCCGAGATCCCCTTGCCTTACAACGGGATTCTCGGCCGCCCGACACTAGCCAAGTTCATGGCGGCGTCACATTACGCCTACAACACACTGAAGATGCCTAGGCCGATGACCATCATCACTGTCCCCTCCGACAAGAAGGACGCACTGATCTGCCGCCGACCAACTCTACCGGGAAGCAGTTGCAGCGATTGCCGCCAAGGCACTTGCTCCTGCCGTTGGATCCCTGAGAGAAAAGAAGACCGGCAAGACCTCTCGCACCCACTCCGGCAAGCGCACCTCTTCGGAGTGTTGTGCTCCCGCCGAGGACGTGCCAGAGAGCTCTACTGGCAAGAGCAAGAAATCTAGAGCTGCACCACTTGAGACCAAGAAGGTGTCCGTCAAGGAGGATGGCACGGGAGGGGCCTTCATCATAAGCTCCACCCTAGACAGCAAATAGGAAAGCGCGCTCGTCACCTTCTTGCGGGTGAATGTTGACGTGTTTGCATGGCAAGCATCCGACATCCCCAGCGTTCCCATGGAGGTGATTGAGCACCATCTTGCTGTCTGTCCTCATGCGCGACCCGTCAAGCAGAAGGTCAGGAAGAAAGCTTTGGAACGGCAAGAGTTCATTACGAAGGAGATGAGGAAGTTGGAAGCGGCAGGCTTGGTGAGAGGAGTACTCCATCCGACGTGGCTGGTCAATCCGGTGGTGGTGCGCAAGGCAAATGGGAAGTGGAGGCTATGTATCGACTACACAGATATCAATAAGGCTTGTCCTAATGACCCTTTCCCATTGCCGCGCATTGACCAGATTGTTGACTCCATGGCCGGGTGTGATCTGTTATCATTCCTTGATGCCTACTCAGGATACCACCAGATCTTCATGACAAGAGAAGACGAAGAGAAGACAACATTCATCACCCCATGTGGTACGTATTGCTTTTTACGGATGCCTTTCGGGTTGAAGAGTGCTGGCTCAACATTTGCAAGGGCAGTCCAAATTGGTTTTGAGCCCCAGCTACATAGAAATATGGAAGCTTATATGGATGACATAGTGGTCAAAACTAAGGATAGGGCAATGCTTGTACAAGATTTGGAAGAGACGTTTGCAAATCTGTGCAAGATCAACCTCAAGTTGAACCTTGAGAACTGTGTCTTCGACGTTCCGTCCGGCAAACTTCTCAGGTTCTTTGTGTCACAGCATGGGATCGAGGAGAATCCAGACAAGATCAAGGCTGTTGAGAAGATTGAGGCGCCCAAGCAGATCAAGGATGTACGTTGGCTCACTGGTTGCGTTGCCGCCATGAGCAGATTCATCTCCAAGTCTGCTGAGCATGCCCTTCCCTTTTTCAAAATTTTGAAAAAGGCGGGCCCAATGGAATGGACCCCCAAGGCCGAAGCAGCGCTGCAAGATTTGAAGAAATACCTCTCCTCTACACCAACATTGGTTGCACCCAAACCGCAAGAGCCGTTGCTGCTATATCTAGCGGCAACGAATCAAGTGTCCAGTGCCGCGCTAGTGGCGCAGAGGGAGGTCGACGAAGAGGCAGTGGCAATGGCAGGACTGGTGGATGGCAAGCCAGAGCTCCCCCCGGCAGATTCTGACGCTGGCGGGACAGGGCCCGCGCAACCAAACAAAGTGGTGCAGAAAAATAAAATGACGCAACACCCGGTCTACTTTGTTAGCTCCCTCTTCCAGGGGGCTAGGTCAAGGTACTCCGGTGTGCAGAAGCTTCTCTTCGGCCTCCTTATGGCCTCAAGGAAGCTACGTCATTACTTCCAAGCACACAAAATCACCATCGTCACCCGCCTCCCGTTGCAACGGATATTGCATAAGCCAGACGCGACCGGGAGGATTGTGGAGTGGGCCGTGGAACTGTTGAGCTTTGGTTTGAAGTTTAAAAGTACTTCGACAATCCAGAGCAGAGTCTTGGCAGAGTTCGTTCCCGAGTGGACCTCAACGCCCGACGAAGAGATCAAGGAGACCACCCTTCCCGGCAAGGAGGCAGATCGCAACTGGATTATGTACTTTGACGGGGCTTTCTCGCTGCAAGGTGCCGGTGCTGGTGTGCTGCTCGTTGCACCCACCGGAGAGAACCTCAAGTATGTAATCTAGATGCACTTTCCCAGGGAGATGTCCAGAAACAACACTGCTGAATACGAGGGGTTGCTTGCCGGTCTCAGGATCGCAGCAAACCCCGGGATCAAGAAGCTCATCATCAGGGGTGATTCACAGCTTGTCGTTAGGCAAGTCAACAATGATTATCAAAGCCCATTGATGGAGGCCTACTTAGATGAGGTGAGGAAGCTGGAGGAGCGTTTTGACGGTATACAGGCGGAACATGTTCCCCGCATGGAGAACGACATCGCCGACTACCTGTCGAAACGCGCTGCCTTGAAACTACCTGTGGAACCAGGTACTTTTGTACTTCGGTTGACTCAACCATCCGTTGAACCATTAACAGAGCAGAACGAGCAAATAAAATCAGGCCTCGGCAAGTACTTTCCCGCCAAGCTCCCAGGAGCCACCGGCAAAGATGTTGCCATGGACGCTGAGCCTGCCATGGGGCAACCGACTCCAGCAGGGTGTCAAGATGAAGTCCCGTAGGCCCGTAGGGGATTAGAAGATCTAAATTCTACCAAGGCCCATAGGCTTACAAACTAAAAAAAGATAAGTTCCCCGTGATCCCTGTTCTTGCCCTTTTCCTCCCAGGTGTGGCAGGTGAAGGCAAAAAGAAGGCGACGGGGAACACGCCGATCGAGAGCTTGACGAGGAAGGCCCTCAGTAGGGCACATGGCCGAGGGAGGGGCGGCGCGGTCAGTCGGAGTCGGCATTCCCTTGCTCGGCACCCTCGTCATTGCTGTCGCTGTCCTCCTCATCACTCCCGCTTGAGTAGGAGCCTTCGTCATCGGAGGAGCTCTCCACGTAGCACTTCAGGCGAGTTCCAGAGTCTCCAAAGACCTTGACGGAGAGTAGGTCATTCTCCATTAATTTGAAATAGAGAACAAGCCACGCCATCAGGCTGTGGATACGAGCAAAAGTCTTCCATCTGGGAAAAAGATACATGACGTGAGGGGCGGGAAAGTCGGCGTCGACCCGCGTGCCGCCATCCCCGCAGCCCCTCATATGCAGCCTCAGGGTCTGTGGCGGATCGAGCTCCATCTCCCGAGCAAATGGAGTGGGGAGACGAAGGCGATGGCGCGGTGGGCGGCGCAGCCTGATGAAGAACTCATGAGGCTGGTCCCCGATGTGGCCATCCATTGGAGGAGGCATGTAGGATCAAAAGTATCTCTAGAGGGGGGGGGGTGATTAGACTACTTGACCAAATAAAAATCTAGCCTTTTCCCAGTTTTATGTCCTGGCAGATTTTAGCAACTTAACACAAACACGTAATCAACCTACACATTCTAAGAGTATAGCAGTGGAATGTAAAACAATTACATATGAAGGTAAAGGGAGGAGTTTGGAGGGAGTGAACACAATGTAGACACGGAGATTTTTGGCATCGTTCCGATAGGTGGTGCTATCGTACATCCACATTGATGGAGACTTCAACCCACGAAGGGTAACGGTTGCGCGAGTCCACGGAGGGCTCCACCCACGAAGGGTCCACGAAGAAGCAACCTTGTCTATCCCACCATGTACATCGCCCACGAAGGACTTGCCTCACTAGGGTAGATCTTCACGAAGTAGGCGATCTTCTTGCCCGTACAAACTCCTTGGTTCAACTCCACAATCTTGACGGAGGCTCCCAAGTGACACCTAGCCAATCTAGGAGACAACACTCTCCAAAAGGTAATAGATGGTGTGTTGAAGATGAACTCCTTGCTCTTGTGCTTCAAATGATAGTCTCCTCAAAACTCAACTCTCTCTCATAGGATTTGATTTGGTATAAAGATGATTTGAGTGGAAAGCAACTTGGGGAAAGCTAGAGATCAAGATTTATGCGGTTGGTTTGGAATATCTTGACCTCAACACAAGTGTAGCTGGTTCTCTCTCAAAAAATGTATGTTGGAAGTGTAGGCATATTCGATGGCTCTCTCCACAAATGAAGAGTGGGTGGAGGGGTATATATAGCATCCACAAAAAATCTAACCGTTACACACAAATCACCAAACTCAGCGGGACCGAATCATATAACTTGGTCACACCAATTTAGTTCAAAATGTGAACGTTAGGATTTTCGGTGGGGCCGATATGTCAAATCGGTGGGACTGATTCCATTAGGGTTAGGGCATAACGTAATATCGGTGAGACCGATTACACAAACTCGGTGGGACCGATTTTGGTTATAGGCAAACAGAGAGTTGGTCAGGCAAACTCGGTGGGACCAATTCGCTCATCTCGGTTAGACTGAAACGTTACAAAGGGGAAACAGAGAGTTTGCATTGCAATCTCGATGGGACTGATCACTCATCTCGGTTGGACCAAAATGTTACGAAGGGAAACCGTGAGTTTGCAATCCCATCTCGGTGAGACCGAAGTGACTAGAGTTTCTAGCAGTAGCTATGTCAAGTGAATTCGGTGGCGCCGGATAGAAGATTTCGGTGGGGCCGAGTTTGACTTTTGGTTTGGGACATATGTGGATATGAGAAAGTAGATGAGGGTTTTTGGAGCATATCACTAAGCATTTTGAGCAAGCAACTCATTAATCAACACCTCACCCCCTTTTAATAGTATTGGCTTTTCCTATGGACTCAATGTGATCTTGGATCACTAAAAGTAAAATGTAGAGTCTTGTGCTTTGAGCTTGAGCCAACCTTTTGTCCTTAGCATTTTGAGGGGTCCACTTTCTAATCCATGCCATGCCAATCATTGAGCTTTTCCTGAAATATTTATCTTCAAGTAGCATTAGCTCAATGAGCTATATGTTGTTAGGAATTACCAAAACCACCCAGGGATAGTTGCACTTTTAATCTCCCCCTTTTTGGTAATTGATGACAACATATAGATCAAAGCTTCGACAAATGATTATAAGATTGAAAAATATCATCACTTTGAGAAGTATGTGATAAGCAAGAGCTCCCCCTATATTTGTGCATTATTTAAAATTTTCTTTTGAATGCAAATGCACAATCGATTAGGATCATGGGTTACTCTTCCATGTCACATACATCTTGGTGGAGCGCTCAAAATGATAGAAATTAAAAGCATGCACTCATCACCAAGCAAGTGAATGATCATATATGGAATATAAAGGATAGCATCATTCAACCAAACATTAATGTAGCATATGATCAACCACATGATCACATAAGTATCTCACAAGGACATAAGGACATAAAGTATCTCACACTAGCACACAAAAAGTTCAACCAAAAGCAAGAGAGATAAAAAGCAAGACACTCTCTCTCGAAGCCTATGATCTACACATATTTCTCCCCCTTTGGCAACAAGTTACCAAAAAGTTTGAAAATGCATAGTGCTATACGTCTCTCAGGCTTGGTCTTCGGGAGGTGGTGTAGATAGAACTCCAAGGACGAAGACTTCCGACGATGTAGTTGGAGCTGATGGAGTGGGTGTTGGAGGTGGCACTGGAGCTGTAGTTGCTGGTGCTGGCACTGAAGCTCTGGCATCTGAGACTGGCACTGTATCAGACATTGGACCTTGTGGCACACGCTGAAAAGCATCAGTGGTTGCTTTTCCTGTCCTCTCCTCTACTTCCTCCTGAAGCTGCTCAAGTGCAATCTGAATCTTAGTCACCTTCAGATCAAGATCATAGAATTTTGTCTCCACAATCCTCTCCAAGCTCTCCTGATTCTGAGTCAGGGTGGCCAAGCCCTTCTCAATCCTCAGTGTAGCTTGAATCAGATAGCCTAACTGATCTTGCTTGATCTTCAGGAAGACTCGAGATGCATCTTCAACACTTGGCATCTGGGTAGCTTTCTCAGCCTTTTCCTTGGCTCTCTTCTCCTGGACTTGAGCTGATGATGGTTCCTGCTCATTCATCACAACAGTGTTGCCTTCAAATTCAGGAATAGAGGTAGATTCTCCTTGTCCAGCAAATAAGTCCCTGTGCCCATCTTAGAGTTGATGAGCTCCTTAATATGTGGAGCATATCCACAACTCCTCTTTTGATCAGCAGCAGTCCTCTTCATCGTTCGACAATCAAACTCAAAACTTTGAACTTCTGGGGAACATCAAAAATTTGCAGCATGTTGATGGAGTCTCCTATGATCATCTTGTGATCTCCTGACTTGGGTAGCAATGTGTGCCTTAAGATCCAGTTGATTGTAGGTAGACCAGACAACAAGAAATGCACAGAGCCAAGCTTGTGAGTTTCCAAAGCCTTATCAGGGATCTCCTTGTACATGTTTGCCATTGAGTTGTGGTCTTTCTTCTTGGTGGCATACACATCCAAGTCATCTTCATGTTCTTTGGGGGCATTGATTAGCTTGGCCCATTCTTCAACTGTGGACTGGTACCTAGTACCCTCAGACATCCAAACTCTCCTTCCATCTGGATAGAAGTGGGTAGTGGAGTAAAACTGCATGATCAGCTCATCATTCCACTTGGTGAGCTTTTGTCCAACAAATTCATCAACTGCACATGCCTTAAAGCTGTCACACACTCTAGGGAAGTGATCTTCATTTTCCCGGATGGACTCCCAGTCAACCCATTTCATGTCACACACTATGGGCTTCTTGTCAAGCAAAATTGTCTCATAGAAATCTTGTTGTTCCTTTGTATGGAACCTGTAGTCAACTGAAGTCCTTCTCCTAACAGCATAGGGATCAGACTGTCTCCACAACCTCAGTCCTGCATCTTTCCTGATGTGCATGTCATCAGCGACTGGATGAGCATCATTGTGTTCAGGAATTTTGGGCTTCAACTTCCTCAAAACAAGAGAATCATCTTCCTCTTCTTCAGCTTCAGGCACTGGGGCCTTGTTCTTCTCCTCAGCAGGTATGCTCCTGGTGCTCGTCTTGGGTTTTGGAGGTTTCTGAGCAGTAGCCTTGGGAGAAGATCTGAGCTTAGATGGAGCAGCCCCTGATTTGATTGCATCTCCCATAAGCTTCTGAGCCTTAGGAGCTGGTGCAGCATCCTCTTCCTCCTCCTCTTCTTCTGAATCTCTCATAATGGAGGATCTTCCAAGCACTCTGGCAGTGGTCTTCTTGACCCTTTCCTTCCTTTTCTTTCCTTCTCCAACAGCCTCTCCAGTTGTCTTGGAGGTTTCAACAGTTGAGGCACTAAATTTTAAGGTTGGCACCCTCTTGGCAGGGGCCTTCTTGTGCAAGCCAGGCTTAGTTGATGCAACTGTGCCATACTCTTTCTTCAGCACCTTCTTCTTGGAGCTGACTTCCTCCTCAATAGCCACATAATCCTCATCTTTAGAATCTGAGGTCTTCTTCTTCCTTGTTCTGGTGGCTGCCTTGGGAAAGTTGCTTGGTGTGCTCCTGCTGCCATCATCAGAAGTGTTGGAGGGACTAGTGCCCTCACTCAATTGTACTTGTCCCTCTGACTTGTTCTGGCTGTCGCTCTGGTCAGACATTTCTGCAAACTTAGTGACAGCAGACCCTGTGAATAGATATGGATGAGGTAGAGTGGATGAGCATCACAAAGTGCAGAGTTTTTGCAAAAAGAATGACTTAAAACCTTAGTTTTAGTTCTTCACAGAAAGCATTTCGGAGCTACCAATTTGTAAACTCGGTGATTCCGAAGTAGCTTTTGGAACCTAAACTAGTGAACTCGGTCAGACCGAGTCACAGTTCGGTGGCACCGAGACTGCTAGGGTTTCACAAAGAATCGAACTCGGTCACACCGATTTGCAATTTTCGGTCAGACTGAAAGTGCAACTGCAATGGCCTAAGCCAAATCGGTGAGATCGATTTCTACAATTCGGTCGGTCTGAGATGTGTCCGACGGAGACTGATGACCGGGGATCTATCGTAGTCCTTTCGATAAGAGTGTCGAACCCAACGAGGAGCAGAAGGAAATGATAAGTGGTTTTCAGCAAGGTATTCTCTGCAAGCACTGAAATTATAGGTAATAGATAGTTTTGTGATAAGATAATTTGTAACGAGAAACAAGTAACAAAAGTAAATAAAGTGCAGCAAGGTGGCCCAATCCTTTTTGTAGCAAAGGATAAGCCTGGAAAAATTCTTATATAGAGAAAAGCGCTCTCGAGGACACATGTGAATTATCATCAAGCTAGGTTTCATCACGATCATATGCACGTTCGGTACTTTGATAATCTGATATGTGGGTGGACCGGTGCTTGGGTGCTGTCCTTACTTGGACAAGCATCCCACTTATGATTAATCTCTATTGCAAGCATCCGCAACTACAACAAAAGTATTAAAGTAAACCTAACCATAGCATGAAACATATGGATCCAAATCTGCCCCTTACGAAGCAACACATAAACTAGGGTTTAAGCTTCTGTCACTCTAGCAACCTATCATCTACTTATTACTTCCCAATGCCTTCCTCTAGGCCCAAATAATGGTGAAGTGTCATGTAGTCGACATTCACATAACACCACTAGAGGAGAGACAACATACATCTCATCAAAATATCGAACGAATACCAAATTCACATGACTACTAATAGCAAGACTTCTCCCATGTCTTCAGGAACAAACGTAACTACTCACAAAGCATATTCATGTTCATAATCAGAGGGGTATTAATATGCATATAGGATCTGAACATATGATCTTCCACCAAATAAACCAACTAGCATCAACTACAAGGAGTAATCAACACTACTAGCAACCCACAGGTACCAATCCCAGACTTAGAGACAAGAATTGGATACAAGAGATGAACTAGGGTTTGAGAGGAGATGGTGCTGATGAAGATGTTGATGGAGATTGACCCCCTCCCGATAAGAGTATCGTTGGTGATGACGATGGCGATGATTTCCCCCTCCCGGAGGGAAGTTTCCCCGGAAGAACAGCTCCACCAGAGCCCTAGATTGGTTCTGCCAAGGTTCCGCCTTGTGGCGGCGGAGTTTCGTCCCGAAAGCTTGCTTATGATTTTTTTTTCTCATCGAAGGACTCCATATAGCAGAAGATGGGAATCGGAGGGCCACCAGGGGGCCCACGAGGCAAGGGGCACGCCCAGGGGGGGCAGGGCACGCCCGCACCCTCGTGGCCAGGGTGTGGACCCCTCTGGAACTTCTTTCGCTCAGTATTTTTTATATATTCTAAAAATGACTTCCGTGAAGTTTTAGGACTTGTGGAGATGTGCAGAATTGGTCTCTAATATTTGCTCCTTTTCCGGCCCAGAATCCCAGCTGCCGGCATTCTCCCTCTTTATGTGAACCTTGTAAAATAAAAGAGAATAGGCATAAGTATTGTGACATAATGTGTAATAACATCCCATAATGCAATAAATATCGATATAAAAACAAGATGCAAAATGGACGTATCAACTCCCCCAAGCTTAGACCTTGCTTGTCCTCAAGCGAAATCCGAAATCGAAAAATATGTCCACATGTTTAGAGATAGAGGTGTCGATAAAAGTAAAATACAGACACGAGGGCATCATGATCATTCTTAGAACATCAATTTATATAATTCTTGTCATATGATCTCTTATGCTAGAGTAACAATTCAATCACAATTTCAAGTATGAATTATAAACTTCATTGAAAACTAACAAACTATAATCTCAGTAATTGGAGCAATTGCAATTTATCATAACATAGGAAAGAGTCTATATAATAGCTTTTCAGCATGTCCACATACTCAACTATCATATTGTCTTTCACAATTGCTAACACTCACGCAATACTTATGGGTATGGAGTTTTAATCGGACACAGAGAAAGATAGGGGCTTATACTTTTGCCTCCCAATGTTTTACCTCAAGGGTAATGTCAACAATAATAGTTCATCAAAACTCACATCCAATTAGCCATATATACCAGGATCTTTCCAACATGTTGTGCTTGCCAAAAGATAAAATGTAAAAAGGAAGGATGAAGATCACCATGACTCTTATGTAAGGTAGGAGATAAAAGTAAAAGATAGGCCCTTCGCAGAGGGAAGCAGAGGTTGTCATGCACTTTTATGGTTGGATGCACAAAATCTTAATGCGAAAGAACGTCACTTTATATTGCCACTTGTGATATGGACCTTTATTATGCAGTCCATCGCTTTTATTTCTTCCGTATCACACGATCGTATAAAGCTTATTTTCTCCCACACTAATAAGTCATACATATTTAGAGGGCAATTTTTATTGCTTGCACCGATGACAACTTACTTGAGGGATCTTACTCAATCCATAGGTAGGTATGGTGGACTCTCATGGCAAAACTGGTTTAAGGGTGTTTGGAAGCACAAGTAGTATCTCTACTTGGCGCAAAGAATTTGGCTAGCATGAGGGGGAAAGGCAAGCTCAATCATGTTGGATGATCCATGACAATATAATTTATCTCAGATGTAAGAAAACATAACCCATTACATTGTCTTCCTTGTCCAACGTCAACTCTTTAGCATATCATATTTTAATGAGTGCTCACAATCATAAAATATGTCCAAGATAGTGTATTTATATGTTAAGACCTCTCTTTCTTTATTACTTCCTATTAATTGCAACTATGACCAAAACTATGCTTGTCAACTCTCAACAACTTTTATTCATCATACTCTTTCTATGTGAGCTCATTACTCTCCATAAGATCCATATGATCTCTTTGTTTCTTTTTATTTCTTATCTTTTCTTTTATTCACTCAATATTATGGCAAAATAATCAAGCCCTTGACTCAACACTAATCTTTATTATATATAGCTCACGGACTCGATTACATAGAAGGATCATAAAGCAAAACTCACAACTAGATCATACTAAAAACTTTTATTATACTAGATCAAAATATTACCAAAAGGATCGAACTAAGAAAAATGGTAAAGAGAAAAGTGATGATGATACGATACCGGGGCACTCCCCCAAGCTTGGCAATTGCCAAGGGGAGTGCTGTGAGAGCCTGGTTTTTGCCCTCTCTTATTTGTTTGAGTTTTCATTTGAATTTTTTTGAAACTTGGAGTTTTTGAATCTTTTCATTTGGACTTAAGCACTTGGGCATCCTTGGCTTTCACCCAAGTGTTTCACTTTTCTCCCAAACCATCATTTCACTTCTGATCCACCTCAAAATAATCTTTGGAATGTTTTTCTTAAATGAAAAATATTGATTTTCTCTCTAAAACGCCTAAGCCTAATCTGTTTGCTCCAAAGCAACCCTAATTTTTATGGCTTAGAAAATTCTAAGAAAATTCACAAATATTCTAGGGACCCTAGGGCACCTCCCTGAGCAAAAATATTTCATCACTTTTTGGAATATTTTTGCTACAGAAAAGCTTTTATGTTCTGGACAGAAATGGTGGTTTCTACAGCAACTACCATTTTACTTGCTCCATTTGACCTGATCTTTCTTGTGCTTATTTACCTTAGTAACTCTAAGCTAGCCTCCAAAGCACAACTTCAAACTCCCAGCCATTTGACCACAGTAACATCACAAAGTTACTGTCCAGAAACTTACCAGACGTGTAAAACTTTCTCTACTGTACCTGGATGCAAACCAAACCGTGGTAAACTTCGAAACCACCGCGAACAACATGCCAGACATGAATTTTGGACGAAGGCTGGCCTGTGGAGAGAGTTCGCGCAGTGACCACGCGTGTCCATGATGCTAGGAATGCGTGTCGACGCGCTGTGGGAGCTGCCGAGCGCTCTGTTCGCGCGGGCTCGCTTCCCCCGACTGCCAAACCTAGCCAAAACTCGCCACCATCATCGTATCGACACCCTTAACTCCACCCTGACACTCGCCGACGCCGGAGCTCGCCGCAGCGGCCACGGGCAAGGTCCGGCAAGCTCAAGAGTGCGGGCGCACTGTGCTCGTCGTCACCCCCTTGATCCTGTGCTTGTCTCCGCCCGCCCACAGTGGTCACGTGATCTCCGTCGCCTTCTCCCCCTCTTACTGACGCCGCTCGTCGCCGGGCGTCGTGGACAGGTGTCCACCGGCGGAGCCCGAAGCACCCTCGCCGCTCGCCTATATATAGAGCCCCTCCCCAACCTCTCCGAGCATCCTCCAGCACTCACACACACTCCACGGTCGAGTAGGAAGCCGTAGCCCGGCCGGGCAGGCCTCGGGCCGCCGCCTCCGAGCTCGAGCTCGCCGGCGATCCCCTCTGGTAGCCGCGGCAGCCCCAGCCCCTCCTAGGCCTGGGTGACCTCTCCAGGGCCTCCGCCTCTCTTCGGTGAGGCCGTCTCGCCCGCTTGGAGCCCCTGGAGCGGCCTCTGCTTGCCGTCTTCTTCAACTCCGGAGACCCTCTCGTTCTGCCTCCGCTCGCGAGCTAGATTCCGACACCGTCCGACCACCCCTAGCCACGCTACGGGTACGGGCAGGAGCGCCTCGACCTCCTCTTGCCATCCCTCCCTCTCATTTTGGCCAAAGAGCCCTCATCGCCGGCGAGAGCTCCGGCGAAGCCGTGGCCATCTCTGTTTCACTCTCCCTCTTCCCCCACCTGACTAGTGGGGCCCGCTAGTCAGCCACTCAGCACGCGCGCGAAGCGGTACGAGTGGTGGCACCCCTGGGCTTTACGCCTTCGACATAACCCCCCAGTCTTTCTCTTTTATTCAAATTCATTTGAATTTACAGAACACTTCAAACTGTTATAACTTTTTAACCATAAGTCCAAATGAATTGATTCTTTTTGCATTGTGTTCTTTGAAAGAACTAACAGCTCACCAAAGATGAGATTTTTCTGAGCTGTTTAGAATTTCTGGTGAATTTCAGAAGTGTTCTTGATATTTTCTCTTTGTGTTTAAAATTATTTTCAGAAGGTGAGGCTTGTCTTGAGGATCACCAGGAGGCTTGTGAACCTCATCTGCACTAAGGCAAGCCACAACAACATTTTTATGATGCCTTTGCAATATTTTTGATTTTCCCACTTGAATGAAATGATTAATCCATGCATTTAAATAATTATTGAGTCATTTGTATTCTGTTAAATGTTGAATAGTTGTTATGCTTGATTTACAGAATAGTTGAAACTAGTTTAGTTGATAAAGTAATTTAAGATTTATTTGAGGTGATGTTAGAAATAATTTTGTTATGCATGGTAGTTATTTTAGCTATACTTTTGCCTTCCTAAAATTGGTAAAAATTTGTTAGAAAATATTCTGTTAAATCATATTACTTGTTTTTACAGAAAGTTTGAACTTAATTTAGTGATAAAGAAAGTAAGGATTGTTGATAGAAAAATCTTTTGCTATGCATATGAAAAAGTTATCGGGATTGCTTTCTTGCGTGAGAAATTAATGAAACTTGTTACAAAAATATTTTGGTTAAGTTATGAGTCATTTGAGCTAGTAAAGTAACATGCGTTGTTGACGGTTATGCTTGGTGTATAGATGACATCGGTCATTTTTATGATGCATGTGTTGTTTTGCATTTCGTGGCATGCTATGACACCGGTCATTGTTAGTTTAAAGTTGAAACTGAAAATAACTCAACTTGATACACCATTGACTAGGTCATGGTGCCGCTGAATCAAGTTCTTTCCAGTGCAACCACATTTGCCTTTATGGGGGGCCTTGATTCGATCCATTGACACGGCCTCTGGTCGGTGCCTCCATCTAGGGAAGGTTATGTTGTGTTTGCCCTGGCCCGGCAAGCAGGCATAATCTTGTGTGCTCGTTAATGAGATTATGGTACCGATTTCCCCAAGTGGGAGTTTCCCCAAGTGGGAGTTTCCCCGAGAGGGAGTTTGGCCACGACGGTGGTCGGGGTGTCTTTGGTAGACACGGGGCCACCCAGGACCAGCCCGTTGGGGATTTGGGTCGGAGTGGTCGGGAGAGTGCTGTGACAATGGAGGGGTTTCGTCGGAATGCCGTTGGTCCACCCGAATGGGAGTGCGAGGCCATGGGTTCCATGGTGTGGTTCCAGTGTGCTACCGCTGCAGAGTGTATAATCTATCGATAGCCGCGTCCACGGTTAAGGACACCTCGTAGTAGGTCGCACCATGAGTCAACGAATAATAAAAATTGCACACTAAGCTGTAAACTTTGCATTGTCGAGGATGGCAGGAAAGCCATCAAGGAATTTGGGACCAGATATTGGTCGTGGTTGTGATCACCGTAAGGATCACGAGTCATTTTGTTTTACCACGTTGGAGGTGTGTTTTACCACGTTGGTGGTGTGTTTTACCACATTGGTGGTGTGTTTTACCACGTTGGTGGTGGTTGTGATCTGAAGATGATCACGGTTGGTGAGTTGTCCTGAGGGACGTTCGAGCATGATCACAACATGTTGACATATAGTGTTGCATCATTAATAATTGGCTAAATATCATGATATTGTTTGTCATTATGATTATGCTTGTTGTGAGCTTGCAAGTACATTCAATGTACTGACCTGGCGTGTCATGCCAGATTTCAGGAAAGTCTCGTTGGAAAGGAGCGCCGTTCATGTCTAGATCGTGTCCACGTCGGTGTCCCTGTGAGATGGAGCTTCCGCTACGACGTTATTCCGCTGCCACATAGTTGTTCGGGTCGAGGCCCCTTCATGTTCACTAAATAATATACATATTGATCAGCCGCACCAAGTGTGCCGCTTGGCCTCGACCGTTGTTGTAATATGAACTCTGTTCCTCTAGCATCAATAAAGCGGTTGTTTTCTGTACCAATATGTTGTGTGTTGCCAGAAGACATGGTCTCTGGGCTGGCAATGCAGGGTAAACCGGTTTCTCTGAGCCGGGAAGCCACAACGATTGGTATCAGAGCGGCGCTAACTGCAGGCCACGCTAGACTACGACGTGTTAACTGGACGCTAGGCGCGAGTAAATTTGAGTGCCGGTAGCAATTATAGTTGGTTGTTACATTCTAGTCATTTGATTATTATTGTTATGCTAAGCTGCTAATGGTTGTGAGTGTAGATGGCTCTGGTGCCGTATCCGTGCCAGTTGCAGCTGATGCCGTACACGTCACCGCACCTTCTCCACAACGTGTGGCGCCGGCTGTACCCTCACGGAGACGAACCAGTCTACCATGTGTACCGGGAGCGTCTAGCAGACTCAGTGCATGAGTATCACGCAGTGGTTACTCTGCGCACCAGTTTTGATTCTGGCTCTTACACTCGCACTTCTCAGAGCGATTATGCCTCCACCGCTTCTCAAGCTGTCCAGTTTGCCACATTTGAGGTCCTTGTCGAGCTTTGTTATACCGAGGTTCGAATGCAGCACCACCCAGGTTTCTATTACTACCCATCTCTGCACGATAACGGTCATGTCATTTTTCCTCTCGTTGACCCGGAGTCTGATAGTGTTGCTAGCCATCTTGCTCGTTATATCACTGCTAGCTATCTGATGATCCACGAGCTGGCTTGAGAGCTGACTCATGCCCGTACTGCTTTAGCCGCTACCTTGGTCACTACTAGATCCACCACTACTTCGTCCTCACTGGGATTTACCCCGTATGTCCCAGTTAGTTCTAGCTCTCCTATTTTGCTGATTACTCCCCCGAGTAGCGCAGGCACCTCCGCCGTGAACCCTCTCAGTGCTCCTGCCGAGTGGGTCTCACTTCTTGCTACCCCTGAAACCCCGATGCTTCATCCTACCCCTGCCCCTAAGGGAGGGCCCTCGAGGTAGCGTCGTCGCGTTACCTTTAACCCGGAGGTTTCCGTTAACCACGTCAGTTCGGGATCTGAGACCGCTTCAGGGAGGACACCGCAGCACCAGCAGAGCAGTAGTGTCTTTGGGTATTCGCATTCATCTAGATGGTGTACGGATGTAGTTGTATGAGTCATGATGCTTCATGTATGAGAGTAGTGGAACCAGTCATGTTGTTTAATTTTCATGTATGAGTCTATGTATAATGATGTTGGGACTTTAATCGCCATATTTTCTTCGCTCTTTTTGGTCTTTTTTTGAGAGTTGTTCCTGGCTTTTCCCCAATTTTATTCTTGGATGTCTCTCATCTCGATTGCGTTGCCTTGGGAAAATACTCAATAGGATGACGCGGGGAGGCAGCAGTAGCAACGTTCGTGAGGGAACTCCTATTCGTTGTTCCGCATGACAGGCAGGATATTCTCCCGAGCCATACGTTCAGCCACCACCTCCACCGAGCAAGTTCTGTGTATGTTTGAAGAGAAAAGGAACAATGATCTGATTGAAATATTGAGAAGTGTGCAAGCTATGGTTGGACAGAATGGAAATCAGAATGGTCACCGCTCCAAGCTGTCAGATTTTCAAAGGACCAATCCACCCAGTTTCAGTCAGGTTGTTGACCCATTGGATGCAGATGATTGGTTGCAGACCATGGAGAAAAAGCTTGAGATTGCTCGTACTGAAGGAAATGATAAAGTCCCATTTGCAACCCATTACCTTGAAGGCGTAACTGCCATATGGTGGGAAAATACAAAAGCCATGTGGCCGATTGATGAGGAAGTCACCTGGGAAAAATTCAAGGATAAGTTCCGCAAGTATCACATCCCTACTGGAGTTATGAAGGCCAAACAGCGTGAATTTCTTGCGCTCGTCCAAGGAAATCAGTCTGTGGCTGAGTATCTGCAAAAATTCAATCATTTGTCCCGTTACTCTCTGTATGACATGGCCACTGAAGAAAGAAAGATTGATAGATTTCTTGGAGGTTTAAATCCACAACTTCGGTGTGCTCTCAGTATGTTTGATTTCACCGATTTCCAAACTCTGGTGGACAAGGCGTTCATTGCTGAACGAGAGCACAAGCTTATATCGGATAATAGGCCTGCTAACAACGACAACAAGCGCAAGTTTGAGCCAAAGAAGGATGGAAAACCTGTGCAAAAAGCTTGTACCTGGCAGCCGACTCAGGTGGAATACATGCCAAATTGGCAGCAGAATGTTAACAGGACCACCACTCAGGTCAAGAATATTGTAACCAGTCCAACACATGAGGAGCGCCAACGCAATAATACTTGTTTCATTTGCGGGCAGCCCGGACATTATGCCAAACAGTGCCCCAAGAACAACAAGGTGAATGCTTTGAGCAGGCCACAAGTCAACTTTATGGAGTCAGGGCCAACCCAGCAAAACTACGTTGGGCACGTAAATCATATCTCCGCCGATGAAGCCCAAGAGAAGCCAGAAGTCGTCATTGGTATGTTTTCTGTTAATGACATACCTGCAGTAATTTTATTTGACTCTGGGCTTCCCATTCTTTTATTTCTCGGAGTTTTGCCGCCCAAAACAATTTTCCTTGCACCATTTTGGGCAAAAATATGCTGGCACAAACCCCGGGATCTATAATCAAGAGCAATCTAGTCTGCCGTGATCTGGAGATCAATATCAACGGGATCCACTTTCCAACATCTCTGATAATCATTGAGTCTGAACAATTGGATATTATATTGGGGATGAATTGGCTGACCAAATATCAAGTTTGTATAAACTGCGCAACCCGAGAAGTCAGTTTGACCAGCCTGGATGGGAAGCTCATCAAATTCTATACTCGCAAGCATGTACCCAAGCCAGAACTAGTTTGCACCACTGTGGTTGAGTTGGAATTTATTCCTGTGGTCAGTGAGTACCCTGATGTGTTTCTAGAAGAACTGCCAGGCATGCCAGCAGATCGGGAACTGGAATTTGCCATAGATCTTGTGCCCGGAACCGCACCAATATACAAGAAGTATTACCGGATGCCCTCATCAGAATTAGTGGAACTAAAGAAATAGCTTGACGAATTACTCCAGAAGGGTTATATTCATCCTAGCTCTTACTGTGGGGGTCACCTGCAATTTTCGTAGGCAAAAAGGATGGCAGTCTCCGTATGTGCATAGATTATCGCCAGCTGAATGAGGTCACCATCAAAAATAAATACCCACTTCCAAGGATTGATGATCTGTTTGATCAGCTCAGTGGGGCTAAAGTATTCTCAAAAATCTATTTACGGACCGGATATCATCATCTCAAGATTAAAAAGGAAGATATTCCTAAGACCGCATTCACTACATGATACGGTCTTTACGAATATACTGTGATGTCCTTTGGTCTCACCAATGCCCCTGCCTTCTTCATGCACATGATGAACAAAATGTTCATGGACTTCCTCGACAAATTCATGGTAGTCTTTATCGACGACATCCTCATTTACTCCAAGAGTGAAGAGGAGCATAAGGATCACCTCCGAGCAGTGCTACAACGACTCCGCAACCATCAGTTATACGCCAAGTTCAGTAAGTGTGAATTTTGGCTCAAGCAAGTTGGGTTTCTCGGACATGTACTATCCGCCGAAGGTATAGCTGTGGACTCGAGCAAAGTAAAAGATGTGCTCGATTGGGTACCGCCCACGACTGTAACACAGATCCGGAGTTTCCTCGGATTAGATGGGTACTATCGTCGTTTTATTGAAGGATTTTCCAAAATTGCTAAACCTATGATGGAACTTCTCAAAAAGCATACAAAGTTCGAGTGGACAGAGGACTGTGAGAATAGTTTTAATGAGCTAAAGGCACGTCTGACAACTACACCGGTATTGACTCTTCCAGACATTTATCGCAGCTTTGATGTGTACTGCGATGCCTCCAGACAAGGTATTGGCTGCGTGCTGATGCAAGAAGGCAAGGTAGTAGCCTATGCATCACGACAACTACGACCACATGAGGGAAATTATCCTACTCATGATTTGGAATTGGCCGCTGTGGTTCATGCATTAAAAATTTGGAGACACTATCTCATCGGAAAAAGGTGCCAAATTTTTACCGACCAGAAAAGCCTCAAGTACATCTTCACTCAGCCAGATTTAAATCTCTGTCAGCGAAGATGGTTAGAGTTGGTCAAGGATTATGACCTTGGAATAAATTACCATCCCGACAAGGCTAACGTCGTTGCTGATGCACTCAGTCGAAAGCCCGTTAGCTTAAATGTCGTGTTAACATCATTGCCTACCGAACTTCAAGAGGAGATTGCTCAGCTCAACTTGGTCATCATAGACGCTGGTCTCACTAATATTTTGGAAGTTACCCCCACACTCGAAATAGAAATCTGCAAGGCCCAGCCAGACGATGCCGAGCTACAAAAACATGCAAGGCATCCCCCAGATTTCTTCAAGGACAAATCCGGTACCCTCCGATTCCATGGACGAATTTGTGTACCAGATCAACCGGACTTGAAAAAGAAAATCTTGTCAGAAGCACATGAATCCTCGTATTCCATACATCCGGGAGGTACGAAAATGTTTGAGGACCTTAAAAAAATATTCTGGTGGGATGAGATGAAGAAAGACATTGCCTTTTTTGTAGCCTGTTGCGACATATGCAACAAGGTGAAAGCAGATCATCAGAAGCCAGCCGGACTTCTCCAACCACTGCCATTTTCACAATGGAAATGGGATGATGTTTGCATGTATTTCATCACCGGATTTCCTAGGACTCAGCGGGGCAAATACGCAATCTGGGTTATAGTGGACACCCTCACCAAGGTTGCTCACTTCATCCCGATCAGCACCAGATACAGAGCAGATGACCTTGCACAACTGTATGTATCCAGAATCGTCAGTCTACATGGAGTACCCCGGACTATCACTTTCGACCGAGGTTCTGTGTTTACCTCCGCTTTCTGGTCCCGTCTCCATCAAGCCATGGGGACAACACTAAAATATAGTACTGCTTATCACCCTCAGACGGATGGTCAGACAGAGCGAGTAAATCAAATACTTGAAGATATGTTGCGAGCTTGTGTGCAAGCCAACGGAGCTAAATGGGAAGATTGCTTGCCATACACCGAGTTCTCGTATAACAATAGTTTTCAGACCAGCCTAAAGATGTCTCCATATGAAGCTCTATACGGTCGTAAGTGTTGCACTCCTCTAAATTGGTCTCAAGCTAGAGATAGCCGTATCTTCGGAACCGATCTCATGATGGAAGCTGAGAGACAAGTCAGGGAAATCAGAGACCGGCTGCAATTGGCCAAATCCCGTCAGAAGAGTTATTATGATGCAAAGCACCGGCAGGTCAGTTTTGAACCCGGAGAACACGTGTACCTCTGAGTCACTCCTATGAAAGGCGTTAAGCGATTTCAGACTCGTGGAAAGCTGGCACCCAGATTCATTGGTCCATTCTCAATTATGTCTTGAGTGGGTACGGTTGCATACCAACTGGAACTACCCCCGGAGTTGTCAGATATACACAATGTATTCCATGTCTCGCAATTGAGACGATGCATATCCCCGCCTGAGAAAAATACTACAGTGACTGAGATAGAATTGCCAAAGGATTTAACTTATGAAGAAAGACCGTTCAAAATTTTGGATCAATTGGAAAGGGTCAAGCGCAGCAAAGTCAGAAATTTTTTCAAAGTTCAGTGGGAGCATCACACCGAGTCAGAAGCAACTTGGGAGCAGGAAGAGTTCCTTAAGAGTCAGTATCCAGAGTGGTTTTCCCAAGCAACCGAATCTCGAGGACGAGATTCATTCTAAGTGGGGGAGGTTTGTGACAGCCTGGTTTTTGCCCTCTCTTATTTGTTTGAGTTTTCATTTGAATTTTTTTGAAACTTGGAGTTTTCGAATCTTTTCATTTGGACTTAAGCACTTGGGCATCCTTGGCTTTCACCCAAGTGTTTCACTTTTCCCCCAAACCATCATTTCACTTCCGATCCACCTCAAAATAATCTTTGGAATATTTTTCTTAAATGGAAAATATTCATTTTCTCTCTAAAACCCCTAAGCCAAATCTGTTTGCTCCAAAGCAACCCTAATTTTTATGGCTCAGAAAATTCTAAGAAAATTCACAAATATTCTAGGGACCCTACGGCACCTCCCCGAGCAAAAATATTTCATCACTTTTTGGAATATTTTTGCTACAGAAAATCTTTTCTGTTCTGGACAGAAATGGTGGTTTCTACAGCAACTACCATTTTACTTGATCCATTTGACATGATCTTTCTTGTGCTTATTTACCTTAGTAACTCTAAGCTAGCCTCCAAAGCACAGCTTCAAACTCCCAACCATTTGACCACAGTAACATCACAAAGTTACTGTCCAAAAACTTACCAGACATGTAAAACTTTCTCTACTGCACCTAGATCCAAACCAAACCGTGGTAAACTTCAAAACCACCGCGAACAACATGCCAGACATGAATTTTGGACGAAGGCTGGCCTGTGGAGAGAGTTCGCGCGGTGACCACGCGTGTCCACGATGCCATGCATGCGTGTCGACGCGCTTTGGGAGTGGCCGAGCGCTCTGTTCGCGCGTGCTCGCTTCCCCCGACTGCCAAACCTAGCCAAACTCGCCACCATCATCGTCTCGACACCCTTAACCCCACCCTGGCACTCGCCGACGCCGGAGCTCGCCGCAGCGAGCACGGGCAAGGTCCGGCCAGCCCAAGAGTGCAGGCGCACTGTGCTCGTAGTCACCCCCTTGATCATGTGCTCGTCTCCGCCCGCCCACAGTGGCCGCATCATCTCCGTCGCCTTCTCCCCCTCTCACTGACGCCGCTCGTCGCCGGGTGCCATGGACAGGTATCCACCGGCGGAGCCTGAAGCACCCTCGCCGCTCGCCTATATATAGAGCCCCTCACCAACCTCTTTGAGCATCCTCTAGCACTCACACACACTCCACGGTCGAGTAGGAAGCCGTAGCCCGGCCGGGCAGGCCTCGGGCCGCCGCCCCCGAGCTCGAGCTCGCCGGCGATCCCCTCTGGTAGCCGCGGCAGCCCCAACCCCTCCCAGGCCTGGGTGACCTCTCTAGGGCCTCCGCCTCTCTTCGATGAGGCTGTCTCGCCCTCTTGGGGCCCCTGGAGCGGCCTCTGCTCGCCGTCTTCTTCAACTCCGGCGACCCTCTCGTTCTGCCTCTGCTCACGAGCTAGATTCTGATGCCGTCCGACCACCCCTAGCCATGCTACGGGTACGGGCAGGTACGCTTCGACCTCCTCTTGCCATCCCTCCCTCTCGTTTTGGCCAAAGAGCCCTCGTCACCGGCGAGAGCTCTGGCGAAGCTGCGTCCATCTCTGTTTCTCTCTCCTTCTTCACCCACCTGACTAGTGGGGCCTGCTAGTCAGCCACTCAGTACTCGCGTGAAGCGGTACGAGTGGTGGCGCCCCTGGGCTTTACGCCTTCGACGTCACCCCCCAGTCTTTCTCTTTTATTCAAATTCATTTGAATTTACAGAACACTTCAAACTGTTATAACTTTTTAACCATAAGTCCAAATGAATTGATTCTTTTTGCATTGTGTTCTTTGAAAGAAAATTTAACAGCTCACCAAAGATGAGATTTTTCTGAGCTGTTTAGAATTTCTGGTGAATTTCAGAAGTGTTCTTGATATTTTCTCTTTGTGTTTAAAATTATTTTCAGAAGGTGAGGCTTGTCTTGAGGATCACCAGGAGGCTTGTGAACCTCATCTGCACTAAGGCAAGCCACAACATCATTTTTATGATGCCATTGCAATATTTGTGATTTTCCCACTTGAATGAAATGATTAATCCATGCATTTAAATAATTATTGAGTCATTTGTATTCTGTTAAATGTTGAATAGTTGTTATGCTTGATTTATAGAATAGTTGAAACTAGTTTACTGGATAAAGTAAGTTAAGATTTATTTGAGGTGATGTTAGAAATAATTTTGTTATGCATGGTAGTTATTTTAGCTATACTTTTGCCTTCCTAAAATTGGTAAAAGTTTGTTAGAAAATATTCTGTTAAATCATATTACTTGTTTTTGCAGAAAGTTTGAACTTAATTTAGTGATAAAGAAAGTAAGGATTGTTGATAGAAAAATCTTTTGCTATGCATATGAAAAAGTTATCGGGATTGCTTTCTTGCATGAGAAATTAATGAAACTTGTTACAAAAATATTTTTGTTAAGTTATGAGTCATTTGAGCTAGTAAAGTAATATGAGTTGTTGACGGTTATGCTTGGTGTATAGATGACATCGGTCATTTTTACGATGCATGTGTTGTTTTGCATTTCATGGCATGCTATGACACTAGTCATTGTTAGTTTAAAGTTGAAACTGGAAATAACTCAACTTGAATACACTGTTGACTGGGTCATGGTGCCGCTGAATCGAGTTCTTTCCAGTGCAACCACATTTGCCTTTATGGGGGGCCTTGATTCGATCCATTGACATGGCCTCTGGTCGGTGCCTCCATCTAGGGAAGGTTATGTCATGTTTGCCCTGGCCTGGCAAGCAGGCATAATCTTGTGTGCTCGTTAATGAGATTATGGTACCGATTTCCCCAAGTGAGAGTTTCCCCAAGTGGGTGTTTCCCCGAGTGGGAGTTTGGCCACGACGATGGTCGGGGTGTCTTTGGTAGACACGGGGCCAGCCAGGACCAGCCCATTGGGGATTTGGGTCGGAGTGGCCGGGAGAGTGCTGTGACAATGGAGGGGTTTCGTCGGAATGCCGTTGGTCCACCCGAATGGGAGTGCGAGGCCATGGGTTCCGTGGTGTGGGTCCAGTGTGCTAGCTCTGCAGAGTGTATAATCTATCGATATCCGCGTCCATGGTTAAGGACACCTCGTAGTAGGTCCCACCATTAGTCAATGAATAATAAAAATTGCACACTAAGATGTAAACTTTGCATTGTCGAGGATGGCAGGAAAGCCATCAAGGAATTTGGGACCAGATATTGGCCGTGGTTGTGATCGCCGTAAGGATCACGAGTCATTTTGTTTTACCATGTTGGATGTGTGTTTTACCACGTTGGTGGTGTGTTTTACCACGTTGGTGGTGTGTTTTACCACGTTGGTGGTGTTGTGATCTGAGGATGATCACGGTTGGTAAGTTGTCCTGAGGGACGTTCGAGCATGATCACAGCATGTTGACATATAGTGTTGCATCATTAATAATTAGCTAAATATCATGATATTGTTTGTCATTATGATTATGCTTGTTGTGAGCTTGCAAGTACATTCAATGTACTAACCTGGTGTGTCATGCCAGATTTCTGGAAAGTCTCGTTGGAAAGGAGCGCTGTTCATGTCTAGATCGTGTCCACATCGGTGTCCCTGTGAGATGGAGCTTCCGCTACGACGTTATTCCGCTGTGACATAGTTGTTCGGGTCGAGGCCCCTTCATGTTCACTAAATAATGTACATATTGATCAGCCGCGCCGAGTGTGCTGATTGGCCTCGACCACTGTTGTAATATGAACTCAGTTCCGCTAGCATCAGTAAAGCGGTTGTTTTCTGTACCAATATGTTGTGTGTTGCCAGAAGACATGGTCTCTGGGCTGGCAATGCAGGGTAAACCGGTCGCTCTGAGCCGGGGTGCCACAAGTGCCCATACCCATGTGATTATATCTCTTTTGCCAGTGAAGGAGGTGGAGTTGTTGATGATGTAGGCTTCTTCCTTAATTTGCGCTTGAGGACAGAATTTTGATCCCTGAGGTCATCGATCTCCTGCTCAAGGCTTAATATCTTCTTGCATAATTCCCGTTTGTTTTCCCGCAAGAGGCAAAAAGGGATAAACTCGATCTTAGAATCCTTTGCTCTATCAGGGAGGCTTGACTTTTTGAACTCCACATGCATGTCCCCAGGTTGAGGTAATGGGACTTCATCTTCATCTGAACTCGTCTCCTCCTTTCCCCTGGGTTCATAGTCCTCTTCTTCTTCCATAGTACAACCACAATGCTCCACGTCCCCATAGACCTTAGGATCTACAAGATAATCAGCCACATACTTTTCTCCTTCTGAATCCTGGGACGACATATTGCTCTAATCTGCAGCAGAAACAACTCGAAACAAGAACATGAGATTTCTGCGTGATACTGTGGTCAAAACCTTCGGGAGATTATATAATGAATTTTTACCGACCAAAATACGTAGCATGCAAGAAAATAGAGTCCGGAGAGCGCACGAGGTGCCCACGAGGTAGGGGGCGCCCAGGGGGTAGGGCGCGCCCTCCACCCTTGTGGAGCCCTCGTGTCCTTCCCGGACTGCTTCTAATTTTTCTATTTTTCTAAATATTCCAAAACAGAGAAAATTTTACATTAGAACTGTTTTGGAGTCAGTTTACTTACCGTACCACATACCTATTCCTTTTCGGAGTTTGAAACGTTCCGGAAAGTGTCCGTTATGTATTCCTCCGAGGTTACGGTTTCAATAACATTGGTTTCAACATTTATAGGATTACCTGAGATATAATGTTTGATTCTTTGATCGTTCACCACCTTCGGATTTGTGCCCTCGGAGTTGTTGATTTTTATGGCACAGGAACGATAGACCTCCTCGATAACGTAAGGACCTTCCCATTTAGAGAGAACCTTTCCTGCAAAAAATCTTAAACGAGAGTTGTATAGCAATACATAATCACCTACATTAAACTCACGCTTTTGTATCCTTTTGTCATGCCATCTTTTAACTTTTTCTTTAAACAATTTGGCATTCTCATAGGCTTGGGTTCTCCATTCATCAAGTGAGCTAATGTCAAATAACATCTTCTCACCGGCAAGTTTGAAATCATAATTGAGCTCTTTAATAGCCCAATAAGCCTTATGTTCTAGTTCGAGAGGTAAGTGACATGCGTTTCCATAAACCATTTTATACGGAGACATACCCATAGGATTTTTATATGCAGTTCTATAGGCCCATAATGCATCATCAAGTTTCTTGGACCAATTCTATCTAGATCTATTAACAGTCTTTTGCAAAATTAATTTGAGTTATCTATTACTCAATTCTACTTGACCACTAGACTGTGGCTGATAAGGAGATGCAATTCTATGATTAACATCATACTTAGCAAGCATTTTATGGAAAGCACCATGAATAAAATGTGAACCACCACCAGTCATTAAATATGTAGGGACTCCAAACCCCGGAAAAATAACTTCTTTAAGCATCTTAATAGAGGTGTTATGATCAGCACTACTAGTTGGAATAACTTCTACCCACTTAGTAACGTAATCAACAGCAACTAAAATATGTGTATATCGATTAGACGCAGGAAAATGTCCCATATAATCAAAGCCCCAAACATCAAATGGTTCAATAACAAGTGAATAATTCATAGAAATTTCTTGACGTCTACTAATATTACCAATTCTTTGACATTCATCACAAGAAAAGACAAACTTATGGGCATCCTTGAAGAGAGTAAGCCAATAAAAACCGGATTGCAATACCTTGTGTGCAGTTCTATCTCCAGCATGGTGTCCTCCATAAGCCTCGGAGTGACACTTGCGTAGGATCTGTTCCTGTTCATGCTCAAGTACACAACGCCTAATAACACCATCTACTCCTTCTTTATAAAGATGTGGATCATCCCAGAAGTAATGTCTTAAATCATAGAAAAACTTTTTCTTTTTCTGGTATGTGAAACTAGGTGGTATAAATTTAGCAACAATGTAATTAGCATAATCAACATACCATGGAGCAGTATGAGAAGCATTTATGACATTTAATTTTTCATCAGGAAAGCTATCATCAATAGGTAGTGGGTCATCAAGAACATTTTCTAACCTAGGCAAGTTGTCTGCAACGGGGTTCTCAGCTCCCTTTCTATCGATAATATGAAAATCAAATTCTTGTAGTAAGAGAACCCATCTAATAAGTCTAGGTTTAGCATCTTTCTTTTCCATAAGTTATTTAATAGTAGCATGATCAGTGTGAATAGTTACTTTAGAATCAACAATATAAGGTCTGAACTTATCACAATCAAATACAACTGCTAGGAATTCATTTTCAGTAGTCGCATAATTTCTCTGGGCACTGTCTAGAGTTTTACTAGCATATTGAATAACATTTAATTTCTTATCAACTCTTTGCCCTAGAATAGCACCTACAACATCATACATAATTTCAAAAGGTAAATTCCAATCCGGTGGCTGAACAATAGGTGCAGAGATCAATGCTTTCTTAAGTATTTCAAATGCTTCTACACAATCATCGTCAAAGACGAATGGTATATATTTTTGTAATAAATTAGTCAAAGGCCGAGAATTTTTTGAGAAGTCCTTAATGAACCTCCTATAAAAGCCGGCATGACCAAGGAAACTTCTTATACCTTTGATGTCCTTCAGACACGACATCTTTTCAATAGCATCAACTTTAGCTTTATCAACTTCAATGCCTCTTTCAGAAATTTTGTGCACCAAGACAATACCTTCATTAACCATAAAGTGGCATTTCTCCCAATTCAAGACAAGGTTAGTTTCTTCACATCTCAGCAAAACTCGATCAAGGTTGCTTAAACAATCACCAAAAGAGGATACATAAACGGAGAAATCATCCAAGAATACCTCACATATCTTTTCACAAAAATCAGGTAGCAAGTGCATTACATAAACCAAAAGGCATACATCTATAAGCAAAAGTACCGAAAGGGCAAGTAAAAGTGGTCTTAGATTGATCATCATCTGACACAGGTATTTGAGAGAAACCATAATAACCATCTAGAAAGCAAAAATGTGTATGTTTGGATAATCTTTCTAGCATTTGATCAATAAAAGGTAAGGGGTAATGATCTTTTTTAGTAGCCTTATTTAATTTGCGGAAATCAATTACCATCCTATAACCTGTAATAATTCTTTGCGGAATCAATTCATCTTTATCATTAGGAATGACAGTAATACCTCCCTTCTTAGGAACACAATGGGCAAGACTTACCCACTGACTATCAGCAACGGGATAAATTGTACCTGCCTCAAGGAGCTTTAGTATTTCTTTTCTTACCACTTCTTTTATCTTAGGATTCAGTTGTCGTTGGTGATCAATAATTGGTTTGGCATCTTTTTCCAAATTTATTTTGTGTTGACGTAGAGTGGGACTAATGCCCTTAAGATCATCAAGAGTATATCCAATAGCAGCACGGTGCTTCTTTAGAGTTTTCAATAATTTTTGTTCCTTCTTCTCTGAAAGGTTAGTACTAATAACAACATGATATATCTTCTTTTCATCAAGATAAGCATATTTAAGAGTACCAGGCAATGGTTTAAGCTCAAACACGGGATCACCCTTGGGTGGAGGAGGATCCCCTAAGATTTCAACAGGCAAGTTGTGTTTCAGAATAGGTCCCTGTTTAAAGAACACTTCATCTATTTCCCTTCTTTCATTCATATACATATCATTTTCATGGTCTAGCAAATATTGTTCTAAAGGATCACTAGGAGGTATGGCAATAGAAGAAAGACCAATACTTTCATCTTTACTAGGCAATTCTTCTTCACGGTGTTGTCTACAAAATTTAGAAAAGTTGAACTCATGAGACATATCACCTAAACCAATAGTAATAACATCCTTTTTGCAGTCTATCCTAGCATTAACAGTGTTTAAGAAGGGTATACCAAATATAATGGGACAAAAGCTATCTTGTGGGGAACCAAGAACAAGAAAAATCAGCAGGATATTTAGTTTTCCCACACAAGACTTCAACATCTCTAACAATTCCCATTGGTGAAATAGTATCTCTATTGGCAAGTTTAATGGTGACATCAATTTCTTCTAACTCAGCAGGTGCAATATCATGCATAATTTCTTTGTGTAAGTCAATAGGTATTGCACTAGCACTTTCACCCATATCACACAAGCCATGATAAAAATGATCTCCTATTTTAACAGAAATAACATGCATGCCTACCACACATTTATGTTTATCTTTAGCACAAGGTTTAGCAATTCTAGCAGTTTCATCACAGAAATAAATAACATGCCCATCAATATTATCAGCCAAGAGATCCTTAACAATAGCAATATTAGGTTCAACTTTAACTTGCTCAGGAGGTGTATAGGTTCTAATATTGCTTTTACGAACCAAAGTTGAAGCTTTAGCATGATCTTTTATCCTAACAGGAAAAGGTGGTTTCTCAACATAAACAGTAGGAATAATAGGATCATTATAAGTGACAGTCTTTTCTTCAACTTTAATAGGTGCAACTACTTTTACTTCAATGGGAGGATTATATTTAAACCACTTCTCCTTAGGGAGGTCAACATGAGTAGCAAAAGATTCACAGAAAGAAGCTACTATCTCAGAGTCAAGTCCATATTTAGTGCTAAATTTATGGAAAAGATCGGTATCCATAAAAGATTTAACACAATCCAACTTAGGTGTCATACCTGACTTCTTACCTTCATCGAGATCCCAATCTTCAGAGTTGCGTTTAATTCTTTCCAATAAATCCCATTTGAATTCAATAGTCTTCATCACAAAAGAGCCAGCACAAGAAGTATCGAGCATGGTGCTATTGTTATCAGAAAGCCGAGCATAGAAATTTTGGATAATCATTTCTCTTGAGAGCTCATGATTGGGGCATGAATATAACATTGATTTAAGCCTCCCCCAAGCTTGAGCGATGCTTTCTCCTTCGCGAGGCTAAAAACTATATATATAATTACGATCACGATGAACATGATGCATAGGATAAAACTTCTGATGAAATTCCAATTTCAATTGTTTGTACTTCCATGATCCCATATCATCACATAGACTATACCATGTCAACGCATCTCCCTCCAAAGATAAAGGGAAGACCTTGTTCTTGATAACATCATCGGGCATACCTGCAAGCTTAAATAATCCACAAATTTCATCCACATATATTAGGTGCTCATCAAGATGTAATGTTCCATCTCCTGCAAAAGGATTAGTTAGCAGTTTTTCTCTCATACCCGAAGGAATTTCAAAGAAGACATTTTCATTTTCAGTAGGTTCAGTAGGTTGAGGAGCAACTCTTTGCTCTACTGGTCGGGGTGAAGATACCCCGAACAAGCCCCTCAGAGGATTACTTTCCATAGTAACAAGTGATAGTAAATTTCAGCACACTATATAAATTTTTCCTTACCAAATTCCACCTACCAAAGGCGCTTCACTCCCCGGCAATGGCGCCAGAAAAGAGTCTTGATGACCCACAAGTATAGGGGATCTATCGTAGTCCTTTCGATAAGTAAGAGTGTCGAACCCAACGAGGAGCAGAAGGAAATGATAAGCGGTTTTTAGCAAGTTATTCTCTGCAAGCACTGGAATTATAGGTAATAGGTAGTCTTGTGATAAGATAATTTGTAATGAGCAACAAGTAACAAAAGTAAATAAAGTGCAGCAAGGTGGCCCAATCCTTTTTGTAGGAAAGGGCAAGCTTGGACAAATTCTTATATAGAGAAAAGCGCTCCCAAGGACACATGGGAATTATCGTCAAACTAGGTTTCATCACGATCATATGATTCACGTTTGGTACTTTGATAATCTGATATGTGGGTGGACCAGTGCTTGGGTGTTGTCCTTACTTGGACAAGAATCCCACTTATGATTAACCTCTATTGCAAGCATCTGCAACTACAACAAAAGTATTAAGGTAAACCTAACCATAGCATGAAACATATGGATCCAAATCAGCCCCTTACGAAGCAACACATAAACTAGGGTTTAAGCTTCTGTCACTCTAGCAACCCATCATCTACTTATTACTTCCCAATGCCTTCCTCTAGGCCCAAATAATGGTGAAGTGTCATGTAGTCGACGTTCACATAACACCACTAGAGGTGAGACAACATACATCTCATCAAAATATCGAACGAATACCAAATTCACATGACTACTAATAGCAAGACTTCTCCCATGTCCTCAGGAACAAACGTAACTACTCACAAAGCATATTCATGTTCATAATCAGAGGGGTATTAATATGCATATAGGATCTGAACATTTGACCTTCCACCAAATAAACCAACTAGCATCAACTACAAGGAGTAATCAACACTACTAGCAACCCACAGGTACCAATCCCAGACTTAGAGACAAGAATTGGATACAAGAGATGAACTAGGGTTTGAGAGGAGATGGTGCCGATGAAGATGTTGATGGAGATTGACCCTCTCCCGATGAGAGGATCATTGGTGATGACGATGGCGATGATTTCCCCCTCCCGGAGGGAAGTTTCCCCAGCAGAACAGCTCCGCCAGAGCCCTAGATTGGTTCCGCCAAGGTTCCGCCTCGTGGCGGCGGAGTCTCGTCCCGAAAGCTTGCTTATGATATTTTTCTCATCGAAGGACTCCATATAGCAGAAGATGGGCATTGGAGGGCCACCAGGGGGCCCACGAGGCAGGGGGCGCGCCCCCACCCTCGTGGCCAGGGTGTGGACCCCTCTGGAACTTCTTGCGCTCAGTATTTTTTATGTATTCTGAAAATGACTTCCGTGAAGTTTCAGGACTTTTAGAGCTGTGCAAAATAGGTCCCTAATATTTGCTCCTTTTCCACCCTAGAATCGCAGCTGCCGGCATTCTCCCTCTTTATGTGAACCTTGTAAAATAAGAGAGAATAGGCATAAGTATTGTGACATAATGTGTAATAACAGCCCATAATGAAATAAATATCGATATAAAAGCATGATGCAAAATGGAAGTTTAAGTCTATGATGAATCGGGGACTCCAAGTGCTCCTCACACAGAGTGGTTCGAATCTGACTTGATCAAACTTTGTGATGTATCATGAATAGAGTTTGAGATGAGAAAAGCATAGATAGCTAGAGGGAGTTCTTAGGCATTCTTGTCCATCCATTTGGAAAAAGAGAAAAAGCCAAACAATCAAAGCAACAAATGGATGTCCTCGAATGAGTAAAATATGCAACCAGCATGCTCACACAATAAGATGGCAAATGAAATATGTGACAAATCATGAACAATCACTCTAGCATCTATCAAGAAATTTGGTGATGACTAAGTCATCTATATATGAGTATATTGAGTTAGGAGTCAAATGAGAACATTTGATCGTAGGTCATACTCATCATTAAGGCACAAGTGGGGTTGCCACTTTTACATAAAGCATTGTTGTCCTCACACAATTAGAGTTGCTTTAGCTCAATTAATTAGAGTAAACCTCCCCCTAGATGTGATATCCCCCCTAAGAGGGATGAACTAACCTTGGGTTTTGTCTATGATGATTTCATGTAGGTGTTGAAGATGTAGATGCTCAATGTTGAAGTAGATCTTTTGGAGCAATCCTTTGGAGTGAGTTGCACTTTCAATACCTACAGGGGTTAGTCCCATAAGGAACAAACAAGGATATCCATAGACATAGAGTGATGTTCACATAGGATGATGTCCATGAATGCATTAGGTTACCTTGTCCCTTGTCTTACCAACAAGAGGGTTTGTGACTACTTGAACTAGTGCAAGATATGGAAGTTGTTTGCACTTGTCCTCGCCAAAATGATATGAGTGAAGTATGTTGGCGGAGTCACCCTCAAGAACTCTCCAGTTCTTCTTCTTCGGGATCCACACCATCTTGATGGGAATCCTTGGAGTTGTAATCGTACTTGATCAAGTAGAAATTGATGTAGTCTTGGGAACCCACTTGACCAAGGCTTTGGGAGCTTCCTCAAATGCATCAATCTCCTCTTGAAGCTTGTCCTTGCCTTTTTGCTTGTGATCTTGTGGTGGAAGATCATCTTGATCTTGTGTCCTTGGAAAGAAGTAGGATCATACTTCTCTTGTTGGGGAACAAATTTCTTCTTGGGGTATTGATCTTCTTCCCACTCAACTCCATTGGCATTGAACTTTCGTTCAAAACCAACACCTTCATTCTTCCGATGTCTTCCTTGCTTGCGTACAATTTCCTCAAATTGCTTACTTCCAGCAAGGCTCTTGTAAACACCTTTCTCTATAATTCCCTTGAATAAGCTATTTTCTTGCTCAAGTGTAACTTGGCTAAGAGAATCATTAGTGGAATCAAGAGAACTACTAGAAGCAACATCGTTGGGTTTAGAATGATTATTGTTACTACTAGAAGAAGAATCTTTCTTACTCTTGTTGCTAGATTTAACTTGTGGCATGTAAGTAGACAAGAGTAAACGCTTGGCAATGTAAGAACAACTTTTCTTGCAAAGATCATCATTGATCTCTTTTAAGAACCCATGATCTTGCTCAAGGTTGAGCTTTTCGAAGCGTAACTTCTCATGAGTCTTTAAAAGTTTTCGATGATTTTCCTACGTAGTTTCATGAGCTAGCTTAAGAGTGTTTAGCTCTTTAGTTAGACGCTCAATCTCCTTCTTATCATCGTCATTCGTTTTGTCTTGATTAGGATGATTAATAGCAAGTTCATCATAGTTTTCATCACTAGAATTGTCAACAAGTAAATCATCATCACCTAGCAAGTCATCTTCATCACTATTAAAATCAACATACTCGGGGTGTGATACCTTTGGGCCTTTAGCCATGAAGCATCTTCCAATTCCTTCATTTGGTGACTCAAATATGTCGTAGGAGTTGGTTGACACAAGTGCTAGACCGGCAACACCTTCATCTTGAGTATATTCATAGTCGAAGTGATAACTTCTCTTGGAGTGATCGCCGGAGTCGGAGTCGGATACCCATTCACCAATGTGAGCTTGATGTCTTCGTTTTGTGTAGCTCCTTGATGATTTGTCCTTCCTTTCTGAATCCTTGCTTCTCCGTGATGTTCTTTGTTTATAACGTTCATCTCAACTCCTTCTCTCTCTTGGTGGTGATTCTTCTCCCCTACTCCTTATTTTGGGAGAATATTCTCTTCTTTTGTAGGGAGTCGTACACTCATTGGAGTAGTGTCCGGGTCTTCCACAATTATAGCAATTGCGTTCACGACTTGAAGATCTTTTGTCATTGTAGGACCTTGACTTGGAACTTCTTTCCTTGCTTCTATTCTTGTAAAACTTGTTGAAGTTCTTCACCATTAGGCTCAATTCTTCATTGAAGTTTTGTTTCTCACTTGATGATGTGGGAGCATCACATGAGGCTTTGTAAGCACCACTTGACTTGTTGTGAAGCTCTTCCTTATCCTTGAGTGACATCTCATGAGCAACAATCCTTCCAACGACTTTCGTTGGCTTGAGATCTTTGTAATTGGGCATCATTTGGATCAATGTGCACACGGTATCATATTTTCCATCCAAGGCTCTTAGGATCCTCTTGATGATGAATCTATCGGTCATCTCTTCACTTCCTAAGCCGGCAATCTCATTTGTGATGAGAGCAAGCCTAGAGTATATTTCAGCGACACCTTCACCATCCTTCATTTTGACCTTGTCAAGTTGACTTTGAAGCACATCCAATTTCGATTCCTTGACGGAGTCGGTACCTTCATGCATATCAATCAAAGTATCCCAAATATCCTTTGCATTCTCAAGACGGCTGATTTTGTTGAATTCTTCGGGGCACAATCCGTTGAAGAGAATATCACAAGATTGAGCATTGTATTGCAGCATCTTCAACTCTTCCGCGCTAGCCTCACGTTTCAGTTCTCTCCCATCAAATAATTCACCTTGCATGCCAATACACGCATTAGCCCAAACGGCGGGGTTATGTCCAAGAATATGCATTTTCATCTTATGCTTCCAACTAGCAAAATTAGTACCATCAAAGTAAGGACCACTATGGTGGTTGTCGGTGTCAAAACCGGCAGATCTCGGGTAGGGGGTCCCGAACTGTGCGTCTAAGGCGGATGGTAACAGGAGGCAGGGGACATGATGTTTTACCCAGGTTCGGGCCCTCTTGATGGAGGTAATACCCTACGTCCTGCTTGATTGTTCTTGATAATATGAGTAGTACAAGAGTTGATCTACCACGAGATCAGAGAGGCTAAACCCTAGAAGCTAGCCTATGGTATGATTGTTGTTGTTCCTACGGACTAAACCCTTCGGTTTATATAGACACCGGAGGGGGCTAGGGTTACACAGAGTCGGTTACAAGGAAGGAGATCTACATATCCGTATTGCCAAGCTTGCCTTCCACGCCAAGGAGAGTTCCATCCGGACACAGGACGAAGTCTTCAATCTTGTATCTTCATAGTCCAACAGTCCCGCCAAAGGATATAATCCGGCTGTCTGGATACCCCCTAATCCAGGACTCCCTCAGTAGCCCCTGTACTAGGCTTCAATGACGATGAGTATGGCGCGCAGATTGTCTTCGGCAATGCAAGGCAGGTTCCTCCTCCGAATACTTCATAGAAGATTTTGAACACGAGGATCATGTCCAGCTCTGCAAAAAAGTTCCACATACAACCGTAGAGAGAATAATATTTTCACAAATCTAATCTATTGACGTACCCCATAGTGTGACATCACACCACATCCAGGTCTTCATTGGAATCGTTTTTCATAACCAATCTCAGCGTGTTTCGCGAGGCGGTTTCCTTGGCATGTCTTGTCGAAGCAGAGATTGTGTCCCCTTTATTACGGGATTCTCATCAATACAGACGTGCGTAACCCAACCGTGCCTATTGGTAGGACTCCTAGATCTTAGGAAAGTCCCAAACGGCTACAAGGAGGACGCTTGATATTCACCCTCTTTATAAAAGGGACAAGGCCTTTTCCTCTCGATCTTGATCGAATTCGCCTCCCGCCTCGACTTCCAACACCCAAAGCTCAGGTTTAGGCACTTCGGACCTTCAACTATGTCTGGATCCAACCTTCAAGGTCGGTGGATGCCTTCCTCTGTCACAGAGGAGGACATCATGAAGTTGAGAGAGGCCAGATATCTGACCGCCGAAATTTTGCATCGGCTACCTGCCCGAGGGCAAGTCGTCCCTACTCCCGAACCCAACGAGAGTGTCGTGTTCGTCTCCCACTTCCTCCGAGAACTAGGCCTTGCTCTGGATCCCTTTGTTAGGGGTCTTATGTTCTATTACGGGCTAGATTTTCATGATCTGGCCCCGGATTCCCTTCTTCATATCTCGACATTTATTGTCGTATGTGAGGCCTTCCTCCGCATTACCCCTAACTTCAGCCTGTGGCTCAAGACCTTCGATGTGAAGCCGAAGATGATCGAGGGGCAGCACGCAACGTGCGGAGGCGCTTCAATAAGCAAAATTGCTGACGCTCCATGGCCTGAGGGTTACTTCCAAGAGGTGTCCGGATTGTGGCAGCGGGAGTGGTTCAACATCACAGCTCCCCGAAGTGCCAAGTGGGTACCTGCCCCCACCTTTCGCTCAGGCCCCCCACCACAACTGATGTCATGGATCAGCAGGGGGCTGAGCTGGGGTCCAGCCAAGGACGTGCCAATACTGCAAAGCCGTATCCGAGATCTCTTTGAGAGAGATTTTAGTCTGGTTATGGTAGTGCAAGTTATGCTAGTTCGTCAAGTCCAACCTTGCAAACGCCGGCCCCTTCGCATGTGGGAATTCAACCCGGAAGGACCGCGAGCTATTCAACATTTCCTCGGCATGACGCAGGAAGAGATGTACAAATTGTTCTTCGAACCACAAATAATGTGTCCGGGCATCACTGAGGATGCAGGTCTGAGCTGCAATCGCCCGGATACCCAAGTAAGTAGCCCCGCATCCGAACACACTGTCCATTTATTTATCACAACATTGCCCTAAAAAAGCCGCTCTTTGACCAGGATTGGATAGCGAAGGCAAAGTTGATCAGGTGTCCGGCCCCCCTCCTTGAGACTTCACCAAATCCCATGCTAACTAGGATGCTAGAGATCGCGCCTTATCAAGCACCCTCAGGAGAAGATAAAGGGGGGAACAAGGAGGCTAGCGCCTCCGCGAAGGAGGTCAGCCGGGGGGGGACTGAAACTTCCTCTCCCCAGGGACGGAAGAGAACCGCCTATGAGGACCCGAAGACAACGGTCTCCAAACGGGGGAAGAAATCTCCTCCGGAGGGTCCTGCCCAGGGGGATACCCTGGCCACACTATGCCCTCAAGGGGATCAGCCCTCCACCGAGCTGTAAGTAAAAGGGTAAATGCAAATATCTCGCTTTACCTCTGAGGAAAATAACCGAGGCATTTATCTTGCAGTTCGGATCTTAGCCCTTCTCAGCAGAGCTCGTCTTCAGGGGATCTTCTTCAAGAGATGATGGAGAGCCAAACGCCTCCCCTTGCCATACTGCCTCATGAGGCGAGCGACCCCGAGGTGTTGTCGCGGAGGGTTTCTCTTGATCCGGCAAGGCCAGAAGGTAATCCTATGGCCACCCGAAGTCCTCAGTATCCGGCTCTTGAAGAGAGCAATCAAAAGAGTCTGGCACCGTCTGGTGTGCGGTCGGACGTGCTGAGGGATCTACTAGAGCAAGCGGCTATCTCAGAAGGGCACCGCACATTGATGGGTACGGTGATTGAAAGGATTTCGTCCACCGAAAGCGGGTTGCATGAAGCCTTTATGAGTCTACTGACGGGTTTTGAGGTACACGAAATAATGTACATTTTTGACAGTACCGCACATTTTTAGATGTGCCCTGTGTAGATAGTAGCCCCTGAGACTTTGGTTGTCATCGAAAACGGCGGCAAACAAAGGATCATAGTCCCAGGTAATAACCAGACCGCCTTTATGTGCAAGTGGTTGAAGCTCCGGTGACTAGCCGGACTAATGGGTTTGCCGAAATAAGGCGGCAACTGGATGCGGCAGATGCCGACATCTTGCTTGTTAACAAGCAGCTTGACGAGGCACAGGGTAGGTGATTTTTCTGGTGATTGTCACATAGTAAGAGCAGCATGATGCCAGTATCTTTAATATGTTGTGACTGCAGATGGAGCTGCCACCGTGAAGACCCTTCGGGCAGAGCTTGCCCGAGCCAAGGAGCAAGCAAGGAGTAGTAATGCAGCCGCTTTAAAGCCGACCGAAGAGTTAAGGGCCGAACAGGCCGCGCATTGTGAGAGCAAAGAAAAAATAGCCAAGATGGCTGTAGAGTTAAAAGATGCTGCTGACCGTTACCGGCTTCTTGAAGAAGAAAACTGGGTGAAGGCGACGGACCTGGAGAAGGCCCGGGTGGCTGCCAAGGAAGCCCGCTCCAAAATGAGAGCGACGAAGGAGGAGCTGAATCAAGCTGCAGATATCGTTTCTGGGAAGCCCTTCTTGTTGCGGACTAAGTTCAGAGATCCGAAGTATGCACCTCTATACCGGCTATGGAGTTTTGCGGACGCCTACGTGGATTTGGCTGCAAGTGCTGCTGATGCGGCCAAGTACTTCAAGGATCGGAAAGATCACGAAGTGGAAAAACTGTTTTGGTCACAGTTTCATGCTCCAGCCCGTCCGCCGCAGTTGAATGAGCAAATGGCCGAGTGGGCCGAGCTCCATAGATTATCCGGACTTTCCATGAGGTCCATTGTGGACCATCTGTGGCCAAAAGGGCCAAGGCCGAATAGCTACTTTAGCTTAGTGCAACAATTCCTTGGTGTTGTGCCACACATCGATGCTGTAAAGAGGTCGGCGTGCATAGAAGACTCGCGGATGGCCCTTGCCCGTGTCAAAACATACTGGGCGGAGATAGATGCCACCACTGTTGCGGCACAGGGTTCGGCCATAGGCCGAGTGGCTGCCGAGCACTACTTTGAAGAAGTTCTTGAGGGCGCTCGTTTGATAGAGGCTCGGTGCTCGAAGATTATTATGTTTGAGTGACATGTATTCCCATTGTAAAAACAATGTTTTATTGGGTTTATCAAGGCTGTATTTATACTTTTGCCCGAAAGTACTATGATGCCTCATGTGCGGCCGTTTATGTATATATGTATATAACCTGAAAGATGGCAGTCGTCGGCTTCAGCCCCCACGCATATAATGCGGGGGTGTTCGCAGAAGACGCATGTTCACACTTGATCCAATGTCTTGGTCCATTAAGGAGGTGATAGCGCAGCGAACTAGGCAATCAGACTATAATGCTTTAACACTTTCACTTAGCCAGAGGAGTTTGGCAGTGGGGCTACTATATAGCCACTGGTGGCTCCGCACTCATCCGAATTCGGGGCGCGTACATGCCTGGCCAAGAAACGGCCCTTCGTTAAGGCGGAGGAATCCCGAAGATTCTGCTAGGTCATCGAGTGGTTGACCAGTCTCACGCTATGTCATGACAGTCAGTTTTCGGCTTTCTCTACTGAGGTGCTCGTCCGGATGAACCAGGGAACAATCGCAGTAGTTCTCCTGGTGCCGCCTTAGCCGATAAAGCGGAACGTAAGGCAGCAAAACACAGGAGCCGGGCAAAACCAACATTTGACCAAAGACATGATTCGGAGCTGATGCATATAAGGCCAAACTCGCGACACCGAACACTCCCTAAGGTATTCGGTCTTTATGATGTAAAACGGGCCTAAACAGTGCCCTTTGTAATAAGCCCCTAGTGTCCAGGTACATGCAATATTCTGACGTGGCCACATTCCAATACGTCAGCATCCTTCTCAATTGTACTGAGAATCCGGGGGATGTGTATCAACAAGAGACAGTAAAAAAGGTGTACGCAGGGTCTTAATCTAAAAAGAATCCTTGGAACGGGTCCCTACTGCACATCTGCGCCCGTGTCTCCATTGTGTCGTATCCTCGACGGGTGTAGCATGATGGTCATCTGAAAAAGAGAGGAACTTAGTTGAAAAGTTATCGTGCAAAAAGGTAGGTTATACTAAATAAACCATGTACAGTTCAAGATAAGTAAGGTTGAGCCTAATTGTCACTTGTTTACACGCGCTGAGCCCCTTGTATTGTTATAGGGGTACAGCCATCAAACCTGTATCAATTATATATAGCCGCACTGGACTCGTCTAACCGTGTCCGTGGTCTTAACGACCTGTCAGATGCTCTAGTTGGTGAGGCTGTCTAGTGTGCGGCTGCCAAGGCGGCCGTACGGTCTTCCGCGCGCAAGGAGCGCTCAATATTTCCATTAACTGTAATGATGCCACGTGGACCGGGCATCTCATGCATGAGAGAAGCGTAATGCGGTATTGCGTTAAAGCGAGCAAAAGCTTCGCGTCCGAGTAGTGCTTGATAGCCACTTTGGAATGGAGTGATGTGGAAGGTTAACTTTTCGCTGCGGAAGTTATCGGGAAAGCCGAATATAACCTCTATTAGCAGGGAGCCCATGCAATGGGCTTCTGGGCCTGGCGTTACTCCTTTAAAGGTAGTATTGCTATGGCTGATTTTTGTTGGGTCTATCCCCATTTTGCGGACTGTGTCCTGATATATCAGGTTTAAACTACTGTCGCCGTCCATCAGGACTCGTGTGAAGTGGTATCCGTCAATTATCGGGTCTAACACCAAGGCAGCCCATCCTGCATGCCGGATACTTGCCGAGTAATCCCGATGGTCAAAGGTGATCGGTTGGGATGACCAGTGGCAGAACTCCACGGTGATAGGCCCTGGGGCATGTGTCTTTAGGAGTGCCGCTTTGTTTTCCCCTTTATCACGTGTAACACGTTTATTGTTTTGACTTCTGGTGGGAATTTATTTTGTTCCCCAGTGCTTTGCTTGCGAGGCTCGTCCTCGTCTTTGTTGGTGTATCCTGCCCCTTGTGTTTGGCATTGAGCTTGCCGGACTGCTTGAAGACCCAACATTCTCTATGGGTATGATTTGCAGGTTTATCGGGGGTGCTGTGGATCTGACATATTTTGTCTAGAATCTTGTTTAGGCTGGACAGTTCGTCTCTGCTGCCTTTGGAGGGAAGCTTTTGCTGACTTGTCCGAGAGCTTCTGAATCCGGCGTTTACCATTGTGCTCTTCGGGCTATCTTCTTTATTCCGGTGCTTGTTTTTTCTGCGTCGTGGCTTCCCGTTTCCGTCCCTGACTTCAGATGTACTTGGGTCACTGGTGCTGCATCGGGCTAACCAGCTGTCCTCGCCCGCGCAAAAGCGGGTCATGAGGCTTGTTAATGCTGCCATTGTTCTCGGCTTTTCTTGGCCAAGGTGTCTGGCAAGCCATTCGTCTCGAACGCTGTGCATGAAAGCTGCTAAGGCTTCGGCATCCGGACAGTCGACTATTTGGTTCTTTTTAGTGAGAAACCTGTTCCAAAGCTTTCGGGCTGACTCTCCGGGTTGTTGAGTTATATGACTTAAATCGTCTACATCCGGTGGTCGGACATAGGTCCCTTGAAAATTTGCCCGAAAAGCGTCTTCTAGCTCTTCCTAGCTTCCAATGGAGTTTTCGGGGAGGCTTTTAAGCCAGTGCCGAGCTGGCCCTTTGAGCTTGAGGGGTAAGTACTTGATGGCGTGGAGATCGTCTGCTCGAGCCATGTGGATATGGAGGATGTAGTCCTCAATCCAGACCCCAGGGTCTGTCGTTCCGTCGTACGCCTCTATGTTTACGGGTTTGAATCCCTCTGGAAATTCATGGTCCAGCACCTCATCGGTGAAACATAGGGGGTGTGCGGCACCCCTGTATTTGGGTGTACCGTGGTGTTCGGATGTTTGTTGTGTTGCATTGCGTGCTGGAGCGCGCTTGCTTGGCCCGTAGATGGATCTGGTTGCACCGTCCTTTTGATGCGAGCCCTCACGTGGATCGCGTACTAGCTTGTGTGCGGCGTCGTTTGCCGTTCTATGTTGGCCACGAGGTCGTCTATCCGCCCAGATGGCTGTTTTTTTATTGTGGGGGATCTAAGGCCTCCTCATTGAATTCAGGTAGCAGATTTTCCTTCGCGTAGCTCTTTGTGTGGCGACTACCTCCGTACTTTGATGCAGTGTTGAGTAATTCACTCCATCTAATTCTGAGTGTGTCTTGTGCAGCCCTCAGCCTTTGCTTCTGCTTTTTCAGACTCCTCGCAGTGGCAACAAGCCTTTGATGTTTATTCTATTGCTCCGGGTGCCTGTCCAGTGTGATGTCGTCCAGACTGTTATCTTCGACGGAGTCGGGTTGTTCGGTTTGATTCTCCATGTTGCCGTGGTCGGACGGTGGTTCAGTGCTCTGTTTGTCGTCCGCTGGCTCACCCTGCTCTATCGCTGGGTCTATATGATCGCTGTTTCTGCCGAGGCGGGATTTGGAGCGGCGCTTACGCCGCCACTTTGACTGCTTCTCGAGGGAACAACCCTTCGCTGCGTCCTTCCTTTCCTCGTCGTCGTTTTCTTTGAGTGTGTCCACCATGTATACATCATATGATGAAGTGGGCGTCCAGTGCCCTATGGGCAGTGGTTCCTATTTGTCTCCTGCATCATCGTCCATACCGTCGATGTCTTCGGAGTCGAAGTCGAGCATGTCGGTCAAATCGTCGACAGTGGCTACTAAGTGGGTGGTGGGTGGGCGGCGAATTTCTTCGTCATCCACATCCCAATCCTGCTGGACATAGTTCGGCCAGGACTCTCCTGAGAGGGAGAGAGACCTTAATGAGTTCAGTATGTCGCCGAAGGGCGAGTGCTGAAAGATATCCACGGAGGTGAACTCCATAATCGGCGCCCAGCCGGATTCGATAGGCATGGGCGCAGGCGGTTCGGAGTCCGTGGCCGGGGAAGAATCTGGCAGTTTGGCATCACGGCTCTCGTGAAGGGTAAGGTCGATACTCGGCTCGATCGCCGATGAGAATGCGGCCTCCGTGGCGGGGTC
Organism: Triticum urartu; assembly: GCF_003073215.2. NCBI lineage: Eukaryota > Viridiplantae > Streptophyta > Magnoliopsida > Poales > Poaceae > Triticum > Triticum urartu. Next base: position 126,786,399 of record NC_053022.1, read on the forward strand.
TATCCACCCATCCCTGGAGGGCGCAATTGTCTCCGAATTGAGGGTCGGAGCGGTTGCCAGTGCGATCTCCCGAACACTGTCTGATGGTAGAGCTAAATCATGCTCATCATGATCGTGCGGCGCACTCGGTAAGGGCTCGAATCCGTCAAAGATCAAGTCTCCGTAGATGTTGGCTGTGTAGTTCAAGTTTCCAAATCTGACCTGATGGCCAGGGGCGTAGCTCTCGATCTGTTCCAGATGGCCAAGCGAGTTGGCCCGCAGTGCGAAGCCGCCGAATACAAAGATCCATTCGGGGAGAAAAGTCTCACCCTGGACTGCATCGCTATCGATGATTGAAGGAGCCATCAAGCCTAACTATGACGACACAGAGGAACTCTCAATGAAAGTACCAATGTCGGTGTCAAAACCAGCGGATCTCGGGTAGGGGGTCCCGAACTATGCGTCTAAGGCGGATGGTAATAGGAGGCAGGGGACACGATGTTTTACCCAGGTTCGGGCCCTCTTGATGGAGGTAATACCCTACGTCCTGCTTGATTGTTCTTGATAATAAGAGTAGTACAAGAGTTGATCTACCACGAGATCAGAGAGGCTAAACCCTAGAAGCTAGCCTATGGTATGATTGTTGTTGTTCCTACGGGCTAAACCTCCAGTTTATATAGACACCGGAGGTGGCTAGGGTTACACATAGTCGGTTACAAGGAAGGAGATCTACATATCCGTATTGCCAAGCTTGCCTTCCACGCCAAGGAGAGTTCCATCCGGACATGGGACGAAGTCTTCAATCTTGTATCTTCATAGTCCAACAGTCCGGCCAAAGGATATAATCCGACTGTCCGGATACCCCCTAATCCAGGACTCCCTCAGTGGTAATTTCCCTCACTAGATGCCATACTCTCCTAGGTTGTGAAACCAAGGCTATGATCACCAAAGCTATGAAAATCAAGGAAAATGGAGACCAAAGCTTTGATACCACTTGTAGGATCGAAAGTATGTCTAGAGGGGGGTGATTAGACTACTTGACCAAATAAAAATCTAGCCTTTTCCCAATTTTAAGTCTTGGTAGATTTTAGCAACTTAGCACAAACAAGTAATCAACCTACACATGCAATTCTAAGAGTATAGCAGTGGAATGTAAAACAATTGCATATGAAGGTAAAGGGAGGAGTTTGGAGGGAGCAAATGCAATGTAGACACGGAGATTTTTGGCGTGGTTCCGATAGGTGGTGCTATCGTACATCCACGTCGATGGAGACTTCAACCCACGAATGGTAATGGTTGCGCGAGTCCACAGAGTGCTCCACCCACAAAGGGTCCACGAAGAAGCAACCTTGTCTATCCCACCATGGCCATTGCCCACGAAGGACTTGCCTCACTAGGGTAGATCTTCATGAAGTAGGCGATCTCCTTGACCGTACAAACTCCTTGGTTCAACTCCACAATCTTGACGGAGGCTCCCAGGTGACACCTAACCAATATAGGAGACACCACTCTCCAAAAGGTAATAGATGGTGTGTTGATGATGAACTCCTTGCTCTTTTGCTTCAAATGATAGTCTCCTCAACACTCAACTCTCTCTCATAGGATTTGATTTGGTAGAAAGCTGATTTGAGTGGAAAGCAACTTGGGGAAAGCTAGAGATCAAGATTTATGTGGTTGGATTGGAATATCTTGACCTCAACACAAGTGTAGGTGGTTCTCTCTCAGAAACTGTATTTTGGAAGTGTAGGCATATTCTGATGGCTCTCTCCACAAATGAAGAGTGGGTGGAGGGGTATATATAGCCTCCACACAAAATCTAACCGTTACACACAAATCACCAAACTTGGTGGGACCGAATCATATAACTCAGTCAGACCGATTTAGTTCAAAATGTGAACGTTAGGATTTTCGGTAGGACCGATATGTCAACTCGGTGGGACCGATTCCATTAGGGTTAGGGCATAACGTAATCTCGGTGTGACCGATTACATAAACTCGGTGGGACCGATTTTGGTAATAGGCAAACAGAGAGTTGGTCAGGCAAACTTGGTGGGACCGATTCGCTCATCTCGGTTAGACCGAAACGTTACGAAGGGGAAACAGAGAGTTTGCATTGCAATGTCGGTGGGACCGATCACTCTTCTCGGTTGGACCGAAACATTACGAAGGGAAACCGAGAGTTTGCAATCCCATCTCGGTGAGACCGAGATCCCTATCGGTGAGACCGAAGTGACTAGGGTTTCTGGCAGTAGCTATGTCAAGTGAACTCGGTGGCGCCGGATAGAAGATTTCACTAAGCATTTTGAGCAAGCAACTCATTAAGCAACACCTCATCCCCTTTTAATAGTATTGGCTTTTCCTATGGACTCAATGTGATCTTGGATCACTAAAAGTAAAATGTAGAGTCTTGTGTTTGAGCTTGAGCCAACCTTCTGTCCTTAGCATTTTGAGGGGTACACTTTCTAATCCATGCCATGCCAATCATTGAGCTTTTCATGAAATATTTATCTTCAAGTAGCATCAGCTCAATGAGCTATATGTTGTTAGGAATGACCAAAACCACCCAGGGATAGTTGCACTTTCAAGGCATCGCTGCCGGAGGCAAGGCCGGTGCGCCTCCCCGTCCCCCTCTTCCCCGAGCGCCACACCGACCTCGACCTCGCCCCCTCCCCCTTCGTCTCATGGCCGGCTCTGCTGCCGCGATCTCTTGGGAAGGAGGGACGCGCTGTCGAGCAGAGACCCTCGCCGCCACCGTCGAAGGGCCGGCGCCCCCCTCTCGCCATGCCAGATGGAAGAATGGAGCCGAAGTGGAAGGAGAGGAATGGTGAAAGGCTGTGGGATGCCATCCCCCGCCCCCTTCTTATAAAGGGGCAGGGTCGGGGCTCGGCCGCCCCACTCAACCAATCCGGCCATCGGGGGCGCAGGGAATTGGGACCGACCCGCCGCTCCAATCAGCGACGGCCTGGTTTCCCGCCTTGTTATTTAAGGTCCGTGCCCCCCCCCCCCGCGCCCGTCCGCCGCGTGCCACCTCGGGGACACGGGGGATACATGGCGAGCAAGCAGAAATCGAGGGGACAGGTGAGGCGACCGTTCTCCACCCCGTGATCGTGGAGCGCGGGCGCCTTGAAGACCATGACCCAGGTCCACTCAGTAAAACAGCCGCGCCTCTGCGTTTTCCTCTTTTTATGAGGAAGGTGCGAGCCGCCTATTTACCACTATGGGAGGCATGCATGTGGAAACCGCCCCACGCATGACCCCCACATTGCGCGTTCAACGCGGGTCATGGGGAAGCGCAACAGACGGAAAAGTTACTGCAGTAAAAATCCGCCCCGCCTGCCCGCGCACCGTTCTGGGCCTAGCCCAACAACGCGTCGCGCTTATGTGTGGCCCAGGACCAGGGGCTCCTGTCGGTGTACAAAAGTAGGGGTTCTCCTTTTGCACCCGTTTACTTGTGCACGGGCAGTCAGAGCCGCGCCCACGGCCGCAGTGAGCAGGGCAGAGGGGGGATGCCGGAGTGCAAGAGAGGCAGAGCAATGCCAAGACCAGGAGCGCAAAGAGAGCAAGAGGGCGAGATGGACTCCCCCGGCAAGACTCTTGCCGGGGTGGCATCCATAGCCCCAACAAGATCCTTGCCGGGGCAACTTTCCTGACGCCAGCAGAGCGCACCACCCTTGAGCCCAAGGGTTTCCAACACCATCAACTACATTGGAACCAAGGCTCGTATAATGCCCTCGATGCGGCTATATCTCCTACGTGTCGAAGCACGACTTAGAGGCATAACCGCATTGAAAGCAATGTCGCAAGTAAGGCAATCTTCACAACATCCCATGTAATATAGATAATACAAGGGAAAGGTACATAGTTGGCTTACACTCCCCATGTCAATCAAAGTACATAAATAGCATTACATCATTCAATCACTCATGGCCCGACTACGGTGCCAAAATAAAAGATCAACCCAACATGCGACACGGTCCCGATCGCCCCAACTGGGCTCCACTACTGATCATCAGGGAAAGACACATAGTAACGGCGTGAGTCCTCGTCGAACTCCCACTTGAGCTCAAGTGCGTCATCTGGAACGGAGTCATCAGGCCCTGCATCTGGTTTGGAAGTAATCTGTGAGCCACAGGGACTCATCAATCTCGCACCCTCGCGATCAAGACTATTTAAGCTTATAGGTAAGGCAAGGTAATATGTGGAGCTGCAGCAAGCGACTAGCATATATGGTGGCTAACCTGTTCGCAAAAGAGAGCGAGAAGAGAAAGCAAGGCACGAACGAATAACTAGACAACAACCTGCGGCAAGCATTACTCCAACACCGTGTTCACTTCCCGGACTTCGCCGAGAAGAGACCATCATGGTAACTCACATAGTTGATTCATTTTAATTAAGTTAAGGTTCAAGTTATCTACAACCGGACATTAACAAATTCCCATCTGCCCATAACCGCGGGGCGAAAGTTCAAATCCCTGCAGGGGAGTCCCAACTTAGCCCATGACTAGCTCTCACGGTCAACGATGGATATACCTTCTCCCGAGACATTCCGATCAGACTCGGCATCCCGGTTCTACAAGACAACTCCGACGATGGTAAAACAAGTCCATCAACACTACCCGCTGTGCCGACAAATCCCGATAGGAGCTGCACATATCTCGTTCTCAGGGCACACCGGATAAGCTAAGCGTACGGGAGCCAACGTAACCCAAGTTGCCAAGGGACGGCCCCGCACGGTGCTCTAGGTTGGACCAACGCTCAGAGGAGCACTGGCCCGGGGTTTAAAATAAAGATGCCGGGGTACTGATCCGCGGGCACCTATGGGACCGGCGGACCGGGTCCCTTTCGGTTTGGCGGGGGCGGAGATCGTGCAAAGAGCAAATCGAGGTGATGCACGCGAGCGATTTACCCAGGTTTGGGCCACACGGATGCGTAAAACCCTACTCCTGCTTTGTGGTTTGTATTGATTTCTTGCTCGGGAGCGCGAAGTGCTACAGTACACTTCAGCAGCTAACGAGACCGAGCGTGAGTGTTCGAACCCCCCTCTACGTTGCACACGGGCCTCCTTTTATATGCTCAAGGGGTCACCGACAGGTGGCAATGGAGGTAAAGGGCAAAAATGGAAAGGTGCTGTGGTAGGCACAGCTACCCGCTACAGTGTATCATACCTAACCCTGACGGTAGGGGACAAGGGCATTAAATGCCTGTCTGTGTTGCTTAAATAGTGCGAAAAGGGACCGTCAGGGACGCCACCGTTCGCCACGATGGCGATCTTGTCAGCGCCGCTTGCCACCGCGCACCGCAAGCTGCATAGCCTTCCGCCACGTACACCTGGAGGGGTCCCAGAGCGACACCTTGGTGGAAGTGCTGGAGCGCGGGCATAGTGGTGTCTTGCCGCGGCAAGCGCCTTGCCGCGGTTGTTGTCTTGTTGCACCCGGGAGCTTGTCGCTCACTGGGCCTTGCCGGGACGCGTGGTGCGCCGCGGCAAGTTCCTTGGAATGCCTTGGGTGGCCTTCCCGGCAAGCTCCTCTTGCCGGGGTCTTGGGATGCTTTTGTTAGCCTTCCCGGCAAGCTCCTCTTGCCGGGGTCTTGTCTCTTTGACTTGGATACTTTGTTCTTGAATGGCTCCAAAGGGACCACGGAGGACCTTGGCGGTCACCCGGCAAGCCTTGCCGCGTGATGCTGCGACTGCCCGTGCACAAGTTCGGGATACTAGGGTACCCCTACTCTAGTACACCGACAGGAGCCCCCGGGCCTGGGCCATACACGGTGCCGAGCCCTGTTGGGCCAGGCCCAAAACAGGGCACGGGCACGCGCGGCCTAGGTTACGCCGTATCTCACTCCGCATCCACCGCGCCCTCCCCGAACGGCACGCGTCAGATGCGGCGTCGTGGGAGAGATCGTGGGGGTTTCTTTGTTCGGAAATGCAGAACGTCCGCCCCCTCCCCCTTTATAAGCAGGGGAAACAGGGGCAGTTCGCCCTCTTGCCCGTTGCCGTTCTAATCTCAGAAATCTCCGCCGCTCCCTCGCCTTCTCAAAGCAGAGAGAGAGCAGCGCTCCGCCCCCACATCGCCACCAGCACCACCAACGCCGTCGACCTCCTCCACTGCTTCCGCCATGGCTCCAAAAGCCGACAAGGGGAAGGCCGTGAAGTCGACCGAGGCGCAACGGCTCGCGGCGCTGCGGAAGGAGCGGGTCATCTTCCCCCCCAAGCTTGGCGCGAAGGAGCTGAGGGAGAACTATTACCTTTTCTGGTCGGCGGAGACGCGCGTGCATCCACGCACAAAGGTACTCCCCGCCGCCGCTTGGAAGAAGGCTCCGAATGGATACCCCTTCTTTGCTTTGTTCTTTTACTGCGGGCTCTGCCCGCCTTTCTCTGAATTCTTCTGCGACATCATGAATACCTATGGATTCCACCTCCTCGACTTCACCCCCAATGCCGTCCTGACAATGGCATTTTTCGCACATCTCTGCGGAAACTTTGTCGGAGTCCTTCCCAACGTAGCCCTCTTCCGCCACTTCTTCATACCCCGAGTAGAGAGAGGAGAGGCTCTATCCGGCGGAATCGCCTGGATCTCAAGGGCCGGCAAGAAGGAGACCTATCTGGAGGGAGAATTCCGCGGCAAGTGGGAGGAGTGGAGAGCTGATTGGTGCTGGATTGACGAGGAGAGCCCGCAGCCATTCACCACCCGGCGCCGAACCCCAGTAGCCCACGGCAGCGATTGGAGTGACGTGGCCCCGGAGGACGACAAGCTGAAGATTGCTGTCACCAGGATCCTGCGCCTGAGGCTTGCCGGGCTTACTGTTGGCGCTGTTGGCGCAGACTTCCTTCGCCGCCGCATCGCCCCCCTGCAGGAACGGGGGAGGCCCACTTGGGAGTTCAAGAACGCGGCAGATATCATGAGGCTGCGGCCGGGCCTCAACTACAACTTCACAGTCCTGGAGCTCAACGCGATGCTGCAGGAACTGTTCAAGTATGACCCCAACATCACGAGGTGTTCAGGTTGCCGGGGGGTGTCGTTCCTTTGTGCAACAACTCCTCGCTCGACCGCATCCGCGCAATGATGCCGGAGTGCGACTCGCACGGGATCGTGCCAACTTGGCAGGAGCCTGCAGACGAGGTCGTGCAGCAGTTCTTCGACGACTTGGTGGAGGTGCCAATCTGCCCCGACGAGAAGGACGGCCGCACCCGCGACACCATGGATGCGGAGATGGCGCTCATTGCCACTAGGCTGGAGGAGGCAGCGGCAGCCGCAGCCGCGGGTGAATTTGGGTTCACTATGGAGGAAGCAGACGCAGCGGAGGCGGCAAGCCGTGCCGAGCGAGGGGATCCCGTCGGCAAGAAGGAGCTTGCCGGGCGTGGCGCCGAGCCAAGCGAGCCCGCCAAGGACACAAGCGGCTCGTTGGAAATCAACTCCTCTTCCACCTCGTCTTCAGACAGCCCACCGCAAGTAGAGCCTCCATCCCCACCAAGAAGGCGTCTCCGCAAGGTCGGTGACGTGGCGGAGCGGCAAGCGGGTCAACAGTCGCCACGCCACGTGACACGCTCCACCACGGCAAACACCGTTGCAGCGGGAGCGCCTCATGCTGCGACGGCAACTGGAGCGGAGTCTAGCCGGACCACCGCTTCAGTTCCTGCCGCTGCTCACGCCACGCCGACAGCCGGAGCGGGGTCGTCTCAGACCGCCGCCACCGCTCCCGCCAAGCGGCCAAGGGAAGCTTCTCCTCCGCCTCCTCGCGCCGGGCGTGCGCCGGGCTTCGACTTCTCCGCGTTAAGCTCCGACGAGGAAGAAGAAGAAGAGTAAGCTTCTCTTGCTGTACTTGCATTTCTTCGATTTTTGCTGTTGGTCTTGTTTCTCACTTGCTTTTCTTCTGAACTTGTTCCTTTTCAGGACTCTGGCCCAGAGAGCGGCAAAGAGAGCCAAGGTCCCGGTGATCGTCATCGAGGAGGAGCCTACTGCAACAGCAGGTGGCGCGCCCGAGACAACCTTGCCGGACCCGGCGACTTTTCTCCAGGGCAGCCCCCAGCGTAAGTGTATGATTTGCTTTCCGCTGCGAGGCGCGCATGGGTACTTTTCTTTGCTGATATCTGCTTGTTGACTTGTGTAGGAGCCGAGCAGCCCCACCAGGAGCCAAGGGAGAATTCCCCGACAAGGGAGAACTCTCCGGCAAGGGAGGGCTTCCCGGTAAGGGAGAAGTCTCCGGCAAGGGAGGGTTCTCCGGCAAGGGACAGCACCAGCGGCCCCCCGACGGCGGAGACCACTACTGCAGAGCCTGGTGCAGGTACTCCTCTTGCTTCAAAACTTCCCTTGGGTTCTTCTTCTTTTGATCTTCTTGAATTTTTGCTGGATTTTGCTTGACTCTTCTCCCCTTGCCGGCTGTCAGACCCATCTACTGCGGAGCGGATGGAGACCGAGGTCGCCGCCGAGGACGTAGCCGGCACGGGTGATCCCGCCGGCGCCGAGGCCGCCAAGGCTGGCGCCGCGGCGACTGGCGAGGGATCTGGCGATCGTACTGACGGCCCAGAGGCCGCAGGAGCGCCAGGCGCTACACCGACCACCGACCCGACCACCGAAGCCGCAGCGCCAAGCACCGAGGAGCCCCAGCCGGGCGTTTACTTGAAGGCCGGCGAAGGCATCTTCATCAACCTCCCCTGGGCATTAAGCTCCAGGGCGCCGATCGAGGGGGAGATCTTCGACGGAGAAGTGCTTGCCTCCGCGGGGTTGAAGCTGGTCGACGCGCCAAGCAGCAGCAGCAATGAGCCCGAAGAAGAGCGGCTGCTGCGGAAGTTGATGTCGCTCTACCGCGCGCGGCAAGCCAAGCTAGAATCCCGCGAGGCGCTTGTCGCGAAGGCGGGAGCAGACATTGAAAAACGCGCGGAAGAGCTCGGGGGTTTCCACCGGGAAGCCGTCCGATCCCTGGCGGAGGAGCGGGAGCAGCTCGCTGAAGCGCAGAAGGCCTTCCTCCTTGAGAAGGCCGAAGTTGAAGAGCGGCAGCGACTTGCCGCTGTGAAGCTAGCCGCGGAGGAGGGCGAGCTGGCGCAGCGGAAGGTCAATCTCGACTCCCACGAGGAGGAGCTTGCCGCGCGCGAGGGAAAGCTCGGTGAAGCCCTCAAACAAGCAGAGGACGCCGCCGCCACCGCCGAGGCCGCCAAGGAGGAGTTGAAGACGAGGGTGGCGCAGCTAGAAGCCGATCTCGCCGATAAGGGCAGAGAGCTCAGCGCCGCCAAGGTCTCCAACGTGGATCTTGAGTTGAAGCTAACCACTTTGACCAAGACTCTGGACAGCGCCAAGAAGCGAGAGGCAGCCTTGAAGGAGGAAATCAAGGCCCACAAGGCGCTGTTGGAGAGCGCTGCCGCCGCCCAGAACGCTTTCAGGGAGACCGTGACGCACTGGACGGAGAGCCTTGTGAACGCCGCCACAGATATCGACAAGGAGCTAGCGCAGCTGGGGATGGAGGATCTCGGGTATCCCTCCGACGACAACCTCCAACCCAGCGCCAAGCTCGTCCTGTTCTTCAAGGGCGTGGCGACGACCCTTCAGCGGCTCTGGGAAAGGATCCCCAAGCACCTGGCCGACGAATCACGCAAGATCTGCGCGGTAGCTCTTCAGAAAGTGTTGATGAAGGTGGCCTTCCACAATCCGGGCCTCCGCCTCACCAACATCCTCAGGACCCTGCCGCCGGAAGCTGATCTGGAGGAGCTCAAGGCCCTTGTCGCACCCATTGTGGACAAGGTGAGCGGGATCAAGAGGGTCGAAGGCGATCGCGTAGATTAGGCCGCCCATTTCTTCTTTCCTTGTCGCTGTTTGCCATGTCATGAAAACAATCTATTAGAGCTGCGACAAGCTATCTTTGTAATATAAATTTATTTTGGGTAATGGTTGCAACGTTATTCCCTTTACTTGATCCCTCCCTTTGTATGTCTTTTTACCCTACGCTTTTAGGGAACTTGCCGGTGCAGGCACCTGGGCTGCGAGCGCTGAGTGCGGGACGTCAGCAGCCTGCTGGCGGTGCCGCTACCGGCAAGAAACCTTGTCGCAACTAGTTGCAGCTCACTTAAGTTGCTGAGCGAACTCGAAACAAAGTAAGGGCGCTAGCGGCTCACTTAAGTTGCTGAGCGGACTCGAAGCAAAGTAAGGGCGCTAGCAGCTCGCTTAAGTTGTTGTGCGGACTCGAAACAAAGTAAAGGCGCAACTAGAAACGGTTGGTTCCTCCGCGCACAGGTTTTCCATACAAAGTGTGGTCGTTCAAGGGAGGTAACTTAAAATTTAAAAAATTTGATTGCTCAAACTTTGGCAACTTTGCTTTTCTGTTGTTTGCTTCCCGGCAAGGCGAAACTTCCTTGAGCGACGCCCGGTCCATACCACTATCTTCTCCTTCCCCCCGGCAAACTTGTGGGCGAGGGAACCTTCTTTTCCTTGAGAAAAAAGAAAGGAGAGAAAATAGAGATATGGAGCCTTACGGCTCGTTATTGCTTACCGTGGGGTAGGTGCTGCACAAAGTGTCAGATCATATATGCCAAAAATAGAAAGCATGAAATCGACAAAATGTGCGGAGCACATGAGCTTTACTTATGCACGGGGTCTGCGCCCGGCTTTGTACAAAGGATTACATGCAACAGCGGCAAGACTTGTACAAAAGGTGGTTGCCGGAACAGGTTCCGACAACCGCGCCTTACGGGTAAAACTTACGAAGATGCTCAATGTTCCAGGAGTTGCTCACCGGAATTCCATCTTCGGTCTCAAGGCGGACAGCGCCAGGCCTAGTGACTCGTTTCACCCGGTAAGGGCCTTCCCACTTCAGCGTCAACTTGTTGGAATTCTTGGCGGACTGAACACGCCGAAGAACAAGGTCGCCTTCCTCGAGACTTCTAGCATTAACTTTGTGGCTATGGTAGCGGCGCAAAGCTTGCTGGTAGCGAGTAGCTCGCACAGCAGCCTGAAGACAGTCTTCCTCAAGGAGTAGCGCGTCATCCTGTCGCAGCTGCTCTTGCTTGAGCTCATCATAAGCGAGCACTCGAGGTGACCCATATACGAGTTCCGTGGGGATAACTGCCTCTGCTCCATAGACTAGAGCGAAAGGTGTCTGTCCAGTGGCTCGATTTGGTGTTGTCCTGATCGACCAAAGAACCACCGGCAGCTCCTCGATCCAGTTTCTTCCGCACTTGTGCAGCCTGTCAAAAGTTCTGGTCTTGAGCCCGCGCAGCACTTCAGCATTTGCCCTCTCCGCTTGACCGTTGCTTCTCGGGTGAGCAATAGAAGCGAAGAAGACCTTGGCGCCAAGATCTTGGACGTACTGCATGAAGGTGCGGCTCGTAAATTGTGTGCCGTTGTCGGTGATTATCCTGTTAGGGATCCCGAAGGGGCAAAAAATCAACCTGAAGAACTTGACTGCTGACTGTGCTGTCACCTTCCTCACTGGTTCCACTTCCGGCCACTTTGTGAACTTGTCGATTGCAACGTACAAGTACTCAAAGCCCCCGACAGCTCGGGGAAAGGGGCCGAGGATGTCGAGCCCCCAGACAGAAAATGGCCAGGATAAAGGGATCGTCTGGAGAGCTTGAGCTGGTTGGTGTATCTGCTTGGAATGGAACTGGCACGCTTCACACTTGGTTACTTGTGCAGTTGCATCCTGGAGGGCTGTTGGCCAGAAGAAACCTTGCCGGAATGCTTTGCCGACAAGTGCTCTTGCGCCAATGTGGTGACCACATATGCCTCCATGTATTTCTGCCAACAGCTTCTGTCCGTCTTCCCGGTGAATACACTTCAATTTCACTCTGTTGAGTCTTCTTCTGTACAGTGTCTTGTCGACAAACTGGTACATACTTGACTGCCGGGCTACTCTTTCCGCTTCTTCTTGCTCTTTGGGAAGTTCTCCTGTCTGAAGGAAACGGACAATCTACTGCGCCCATGCTGGAGCTTGTGGCTCGACAACAAGGACTAAAGGCAAATATGCGTCTGCGGGAATGTCCGCTTCTACGGCAAGAACCTGCGGCTCTGCCGGAGCACGACGTTCCCTGGCAAGTTTGCCGGAGCAAAACTTGTCGGGAGCTTCTGCTTCAATGGAACAAACCCTGGGGTTTGCCGGAGCAGACTGCTCCTCAGTGCTTTTGGCATTGATCTTGGGGACCTTCTTGGCGGTGGCTTCGGGAAGCTCTGCCAGCAAATAGTCACCAGAAACCAACTTCCTCTTCTTGCTCTATCCAGTTGATGGCGTCACGGACGGTTGAGTCAGCTTGAGCACAAAGATCCCTGGTTCCACAGGTAACTTAAGTGCGGCACACTTTGATAGGCCATCTGCAATGGCGTTCTGAGCTCTTGGAACATGCTCCATCTGCAGGCCGTTAAAGTGCTCTTCTAGCTTCCTCACTTCGTCGACGTAAGCTTCCATCAACGGACTCTAATAATTCTTGTTTACTTGGCGGACAACTAGCTGTGAGTCACCCCTGACAATGAGCTTCTTGATCCCAAGGTCTGCCACGATCCGGAGACCGGCAAGCAAGCCTTCATACTCTACAGTATTGTTTGTTGCTTTCTCCTTGGGAAAGTGCATCTGGACTACGTACTTGAGGTGCTCTCCGGTGGGTGCGACAAGCAGCACACCAACGCCGGTGCCTTGTAACGAAAAGGCACCATCAAAGTACATCAGCCACTCTTTGCTTACTTCCTTGTCGGGGATGCTCGTTTCTGGAATTTCTTCATCTGGTGTTGGCGTCCATTCTGCTATGAATTCTGCCAATGCTCTGCTCTGGATAGTTGAAGTACTTTCAAACTTGAGGCCAAAGCTTGACAGTTCCAGTGCCCACTCAACAATCCTGCATGTCGCTTCTGGATTCTGCAGTATCCTCTTCAGCGGAAAGCGAGTGACAACTGTGATCTCTTGTGCTTGGAAGTAATGGCGCAGCTTTCTCGAGGCCATGAAAAGACCGAAAAGCAACTTCTGCACACCAGAGTACCTTGACCTAGCCCCCTGCAGAAGGGAGCTGACAAAGTAAACTGGGCGCTGCACCATTTTCTTCTGTATCTCCTCGTGCATCTGCGCAGGTTCATCTTTGTGGGGACCAGAGCTTGTCGGGGGAGCGCCCTGCTTGTCGCTGGATGTGCTTGCCGTGGTTGCGGGCTCGTCATCTGCCTCCCTCTCTGCTACTAACGCAGCACTAACCACTTGATTGGTTGCCGCTATGTACAGCAGCAACTTCTCTTGTGGCTTAGGTGCGACAAGTATTGGAGGGGAGGATAGGTATCTCTTCAAGTCTTGCAGCGCAGCCTCCGCTTCTGGAGTCCATCTCATTGGACCTGCCTTTTTCAATAATTTGAAAAAGGGCAGGGCGCGCTCAGCAGACCTAGAGATAAACCTGCTGAGAGCAGCCACCCAACCGGCAAGTCTTTGTACATCTTTGACGCGCTTGGGTGCTTCAATCTACTCAATGGCCTTGATCTTGTCGGGATTGGCTTCAATTCCCCGCTGAGACACGAAGAACCCGAGAAGCTTGCCGGAGGGGACTCCAAACACACACTTCTCTGGGTTGAGCTTAAGGCTGATCTTGCGCAGATTTGCAAAGGTCTCGTCTAAATCTTGTATCAGGGTTGCTCTGTCCTTGCTCTTGACTACTATATCATCCATGTAGGCTTCCACATTTCTGTGTATTTGCAGCTCAAGAGCGACATGGACTACTCTTGCAAATGTTGAACCAGCATTTTTTAATCCGAAAGGCATCCGTATAAAGCAATACGTGCCACATGGAGTAATAAATGCGGTCTTCTCCTCATCATCTTCTGCCATGAAGATCTGATGATATCCTGAGTATGCGTCAAGAAATGAAAGAAAATCACATCCGGCTGTGGAGTCAACAATCTGGTCAATGCGCGGCAAAGGAAATGGGTCTTTGGGGCAAGCTTTGTTAACATCGGTAAAATCAATACAAAGTCTCCATTTCCCATTTGCCTTGCGCACGACTATAGGATTGGCCAACCACGTGGGATGGAGCACTCCTCTGACAAGGCCTGCTGCTTCCAGTTTCTTGATTTCTTCTGCAATGAATTCTTGGCGCTCCACTGCTTGTTTCCTGACTTTCTGCTTGACGGGCCGCGCATGAGGACAAACGTCAAGGTGGTGCTCAATTACTTTCCTGGGAACACCGGGATGTCAGACGGTTTCCACGCAAACACGTCGACATTCGCCCGCAGGAAAGCAACGAGCGCGCTTTCCTATTTGGGGTCGAGAGTGGCACTGATGGTGAAGGTGCCACCAGTGCCGTCCTCCTTGGCGACATATAATGCGGGGGTGTTCGCAGAAGACGCATGTTCACACTTGATCCAACGTCTTGGTCCATTAAGGAGGTGATAGCGCAGCGAACTAGGCAATCAGACTATAATGCTTTAACACTTTCACTTAGCCAGAGGAGTTTGACAGTGGGGCTACTATATAGCCCCTGGTGGCTCTCCGCACTCATCCGAATTCGGGGCGTACATGCCTGGCCGAAACGGCCCTTCGTTAAGGCGGAGGAATCCCGAAGATTCCGCTAGGTCATCGAGTGGTTGACCAGTCTCACGCTATATCATGACAGTCAGTTTTCGGCTTTCTCTACTGAGGTGCTCGTCCGGATGAACCAGGGCACAATCGCAGTAGTTCTCCTGGTGCCGCCTTAGCCGATAGAGCGGAACGTAAGGCAGCAAAACACAGGAGCCGGGCAAACCCAACATTTGACCAAAGACATGATTCGGAGCTGATGCATATAAGGCCAAACTCGCGACGCCGAACACTCCCTAAGGTATTCGGTCTTTATGATGTAAACCGGGCCTAAACAGTGCCCTTTGTAATAAGCCCCTGGTGTCCAGGTACGTGCAATATTCTGACGTGGCCACATGCCAATACGTCAGCATCCTTCTCAATTGTACTGAGAATCGAGGGATGTGTATCAACAAGAGACAGTAAAAAAGGTTTACGCAGGGTCTTAATCTAAAAAGAATCCTTGGAACGGGTCCCTGCTGCACGTCTGCGCCTGTCTCCGTTGTGCCGTATCCTGGACGGGTGTAGCACGATGGTCATCTGTAAAGAGAGGAACTTAGTTGAAAAGTTGTCGTGCAAAAAGGTAGGTTATACTAAATAAACCATGTACAGTTCAAGATGAGTAAGGTTGAGCCTAATTGTCACTTGTTTACACGCGTTGAGCCCCTTGTATTGTTATAGGGGTATAGCCATCAAACCTGTATCAATTATATATAGCTACGCACCGGACTCGTCTAACCGTGTCCGTGGTCTTAACGACCTGTCAGATGCTCTAGTTGGTGAGGCCGTCTAGTGTGCGGCTGCCAAGGCAGGCCGCACGGTCTTCCGCGCAAGGAGCGCTCAATATTTCCATTTACTGTAATGATGCCACGTGGACCGGGCATCTTAAGCATGAGAGAAGCGTAATGCGGTATTGCGTTAAAGCGAGCGAAAGCTTCGCGTCCGAGTAGTGCTTGATAGCCACTTTGGAACGGAGCGATGTGGAAGGTTAATTTTCGCTGCGGAAGTTATCGGGAAAGCCGAATATAACCTCTAGTAGCAGGGAGCCCGTGCAATGGGCTTCTGGGCCTGGCGTTACTCCTTTAAAGGTAGTATTGCTATGGCTGATTTTTGTTGGGTCTATCCCCATTTTGCGGACTGTGTCCTGATATATCAGGTTTAAACTACTGCCGTCCATCAGGACTCGTGTGAAGTGGTATCCGTCAATTATCGGGTCTAACACCAAGGCAGCCCATCCTGCATGCCGGATACTTGCCGAGTAATCCCGATGGTCAAAGGTGATCGGTTGGGATGACCAGTGGCAGAACTCCACGGTGATAGGCCCTGGGGCATGTGTCTTTAGGAGTGCCGCTTTGTTTTCCCCTTTATCACGTGTAACACGTTTATTGTTTTGACTTCTGGTGGGAATTTATTTTGTTCCCCAGTGCTTTGCTTGCGAGGCTCGTCCTCGTCTTTGTTGGTGTATCCTGCCCCTTGTGTTTGGCATTGAGCTTGCCGGACTGCTTGAAGACCCAACATTCTCTATGGGTATGATTTGCAGGTTTATCGGGGGTGCTGTGGATCTGACATATTTTGTCTAGAATCTTGTTTAGGCTGGACAGTTCGTCTCTGCTGCCTTTGGAGGGAAGCTTTTGCTGACTTGTCCGAGAGCTTCTGAATCCGGCGTTTACCATTGTGCTCTTCGGGCTATCTTCTTTATTCCGGTGCTTGTTTTTTCTGCGTCGTGGCTTCCCGTTTCCGTCCCTGACTTCAGATGTACTTGGGTCACTGGTGCTGCATCGGGCTAACCAGCTGTCCTCGCCCGCGCAAAAGCGGGTCATGAGGCTTGTTAATGCTGCCATTGTTCTCGGCTTTTCTTGGCCAAGGTGTCTGGCAAGCCATTCGTCTCGAACGCTGTGCATGAAAGCTGCTAAGGCTTCGGCATCCGGACAGTCGACTATTTGGTTCTTTTTAGTGAGAAACCTGTTCCAAAGCTTTCGGGCTGACTCTCCGGGCTGTTGAGTTATATGACTTAAATCGTCTGCATCCGGTGGTCGGACATAGGTCCCTTGAAAATTTGCCCGAAAAGCGTCTTCGAGCTCTTCCCAGCTTCCAATGGAGTTTTCGGGGAGGCTTTTAAGCCAGTGCCGAGCTGGCCCTTTGAGCTTGAGGGGTAAGTACTTGATGGCGTGGAGATCGTCTCCTCGAGCCATGTGGATATGGAGGATGTAGTCCTCAATCCAGACCCCAGGGTCTGTCGTTCCGTCGTACGCCTCTATGTTTACGGGTTTGAATCCCTCTGGAAATTCATGGTCCAGCACCTCATCGGTGAAACATAGGGGGTGTGCGGCACCCCTGTATTTGGGTGTACCGTGGTGTTCGGATTTTTGTTGTGTTGCATTGCGTGCTGGAGCGCGCTTGCTTGGCCCGTAGATGGATCTGGTTGCACCGTCCTTTTGATGCGAGCCCTCACGTGGATCGCGTACTAGCTTGTGTGCGGCGTCGTTTGCCGTTCTATGTTGGCCACGAGGTCGTCTATCCGCCCAGATGGCTGTTTTTTTATTGTGGGGGATCTAAGGCCTCCTCATTGAATTCAGGTAGCAGATTTTCCTTCGCGTAGCTCTTTGTGTGGCGACTACCTCCGTACTTTGATGCAGTGTTGAGTAATTCACTCCATCTAATTCTGAGTGTGTCTTGTGCAGCCCTCAGCCTTTGCTTCTGCTTTTTCAGACTCCTCGCAGTGGCAACAAGCCTTTGATGTTTATTCTATTGCTCCGGGTGCCTGTCCAGTGTGATGTCGTCCAGACTGTTATCTTCGACGGAGTCGGGTTGTTCGGTTTGATTCTCCATGTTGCCGTGGTCGGACGGTGGTTCAGTGCTCTGTTTGTCGTCCGCTGGCTCACCCTGCTCTATCGCTGGGTCTATATGATCGCTGTTCTGCCGAGGCGGGATTTGGAGCGGCGCTTACGCCGCCGCTTTGACTGCTTCTCGAGGGAACAACCCTTCGCTGCGTCCTTCCGTTCCTCGTCGTCGTTTTCTTTGGGTGTGTCCACCATGTATACATCATATGATGAAGTGGGCGTCCAGTGCCCTGTGGGCAGTGGTTCCCTTCGTCTCCTGCATCGTCGTCCATACCGTCGATGTCTTCGGAGTCGAAGTCGAGCATGTCGGTCAAATCGTCGACAGTGGCTACTAAGTGGGTGGTGGGTGGGCGGCGAATTTCTTCGTCATCCACATCCCAATCCTGCTGGACATAGTTCGGCCAGGACTCTCCTGAGAGGGAGAGAGACCTTAATGAGTTCAGTATGTCGCCGAAGGGCGAGTGCTGAAAGATATCCACGGAGGTGAACTCCATAATCGGCGCCCAGCCGGATTCGATAGGCATGGGCGCATGAGAATGCGGCCTCCGTGGCGGGGTCTATCCACCCATCCCTGGAGGGCGCAATTGTCTCCGAATTGAGGGTCGGAGCGGTTGCCAGTGCGATCTCCCGAACACTGTCTGATGGTAGAGCTAAATCATGCTCATCATGATCGTGCGGCGCACTCGGTAAGGGCTCGAATCCGTCAAAGATCAAGTCTCCGTAGATGTTGGCTGTGTAGTTCAAGTTTCCAAATCTGACCTGATGGCCAGGGGCGTAGCTCTCGATCTGTTCCAGATGGCCAAGCGAGTTGGCCCGCAGTGCGAAGCCGCCGAATACAAAGATCCATTCGGGGAGAAAAGTCTCACCCTGGACTGCATCGCTATCGATGATTGAAGGAGCCATCAAGCCTAACTATGACGACACAGAGGAACTCTCAATGAAAGTACCAATGTCGGTGTCAAAACCAGCGGATCTCGGGTAGGGGGTCCCGAACTATGCGTCTAAGGCGGATGGTAATAGGAGGCAGGGGACACGATGTTTTACCCAGGTTCGGGCCCTCTTGATGGAGGTAATACCCTACGTCCTGCTTGATTGTTCTTGATAATAAGAGTAGTACAAGAGTTGATCTACCACGAGATCAGAGAGGCTAAACCCTAGAAGCTAGCCTATGGTATGATTGTTGTTGTTCCTACGGGCTAAACCTCCAGTTTATATAGACACCGGAGGTGGCTAGGGTTACACATAGTCGGTTACAAGGAAGGAGATCTACATATCCGTATTGCCAAGCTTGCCTTCCACGCCAAGGAGAGTTCCATCCGGACATGGGACGAAGTCTTCAATCTTGTATCTTCATAGTCCAACAGTCCGGCCAAAGGATATAATCCGACTGTCCGGATACCCCCTAATCCAGGACTCCCTCAGTGGTAATTTCCCTCACTAGATGCCATACTCTCCTAGGTTGTGAAACCAAGGCTATGATCACCAAAGCTATGAAAATCAAGGAAAATGGAGACCAAAGCTTTGATACCACTTGTAGGATCGAAAGTATGTCTAGAGGGGGGTGATTAGACTACTTGACCAAATAAAAATCTAGCCTTTTCCCAATTTTAAGTCTTGGTAGATTTTAGCAACTTAGCACAAACAAGTAATCAACCTACACATGCAATTCTAAGAGTATAGCAGTGGAATGTAAAACAATTGCATATGAAGGTAAAGGGAGGAGTTTGGAGGGAGCAAATGCAATGTAGACACGGAGATTTTTGGCGTGGTTCCGATAGGTGGTGCTATCGTACATCCACGTCGATGGAGACTTCAACCCACGAATGGTAATGGTTGCGCGAGTCCACAGAGTGCTCCACCCACAAAGGGTCCACGAAGAAGCAACCTTGTCTATCCCACCATGGCCATTGCCCACGAAGGACTTGCCTCACTAGGGTAGATCTTCATGAAGTAGGCGATCTCCTTGACCGTACAAACTCCTTGGTTCAACTCCACAATCTTGACGGAGGCTCCCAGGTGACACCTAACCAATATAGGAGACACCACTCTCCAAAAGGTAATAGATGGTGTGTTGATGATGAACTCCTTGCTCTTTTGCTTCAAATGATAGTCTCCTCAACACTCAACTCTCTCTCATAGGATTTGATTTGGTAGAAAGCTGATTTGAGTGGAAAGCAACTTGGGGAAAGCTAGAGATCAAGATTTATGTGGTTGGATTGGAATATCTTGACCTCAACACAAGTGTAGGTGGTTCTCTCTCAGAAACTGTATTTTGGAAGTGTAGGCATATTCTGATGGCTCTCTCCACAAATGAAGAGTGGGTGGAGGGGTATATATAGCCTCCACACAAAATCTAACCGTTACACACAAATCACCAAACTTGGTGGGACCGAATCATATAACTCAGTCAGACCGATTTAGTTCAAAATGTGAACGTTAGGATTTTCGGTAGGACCGATATGTCAACTCGGTGGGACCGATTCCATTAGGGTTAGGGCATAACGTAATCTCGGTGTGACCGATTACATAAACTCGGTGGGACCGATTTTGGTAATAGGCAAACAGAGAGTTGGTCAGGCAAACTTGGTGGGACCGATTCGCTCATCTCGGTTAGACCGAAACGTTACGAAGGGGAAACAGAGAGTTTGCATTGCAATGTCGGTGGGACCGATCACTCTTCTCGGTTGGACCGAAACATTACGAAGGGAAACCGAGAGTTTGCAATCCCATCTCGGTGAGACCGAGATCCCTATCGGTGAGACCGAAGTGACTAGGGTTTCTGGCAGTAGCTATGTCAAGTGAACTCGGTGGCGCCGGATAGAAGATTTCAATAAGCCTTTTGAGCAAGCAACTCATTAAGCAACACCTCATCCCCTTTTAATAGTATTGGCTTTTCCTATGGACTCAATGTGATCTTGGATCACTAAAAGTAAAATGTAGAGTCTTGTGTTTGAGCTTGAGCCAACCTTCTGTCCTTAGCATTTTGAGGGGTACACTTTCTAATCCATGCCATGCCAATCATTGAGCTTTTCATGAAATATTTATCTTCAAGTAGCATCAGCTCAATGAGCTATATGTTGTTAGGAATGACCAAAACCACCCAGGGATAGTTGCACTTTCAAGGCATCGCTGCCGGAGGCAAGGCCGGTGCGCCTCCCCGTCCCCCTCTTCCCCGAGCGCCACACCGACCTCGACCTCGCCCCCTCCCCCTTCGTCTCATGGCCGGCTCTGCTGCCGCGATCTCTTGGGAAGGAGGGAAGCGCTGTCGAGCAAGGACCCTCGCCGCCACCGTCGAAGGGCCGGCGCCCCCCTCTCGCCATGCCAGATGGAAGAATGGAGCCGAAGTGGAAGGAGAGGAATGGTGAAAGGCTGTGGGATGCCATCCCCCGCCCCCTTCTTATAAAGGGGCAGGGTCGGGGCTCGGCCGCCCCACTCAACCAATCCGGCCATCGGGGGCGCAGGGAATTGGGACCGACCCGCCGCTCCAATCAGCGACGGCCTGGTTTCCCGCCTTGTTTTTTAAGGGCCGGGCCCCCCCCCCCCCGCGCCCGTCCGCCGCGTGCCACCTCGGGGACACGGGGGATACATGGCGAGCAAGCAGAAATCGAGGGGACAGGTGAGGCGACCGTTCTCCACCCCGTGATCGTGGAGCGCGGGCGCCTTGAAGACCATGACCCAGGTCCACTCAGTAAAACAGCCGCGCCTCTGCGTTTTCCTCTTTTTATGAGGAAGGTGCGAGCCGCCTATTTACCACTATGGGAGGCATGCATGTGGAAACCGCCCCACGCATGACCCCCACATTGCGCGTTCAACGCGGGTCATGGGGAAGCGCAACAGACGGAAAAGTTACTGCAGTAAAAATCCGCCCCGCCTGCCCGCGCACCGTTCTGGGCCTAGCCCAACAACGCGTCGCGCTTATGTGTGGCCCAGGACCAGGGGCTCCTGTCGGTGTACAAAAGTAGGGGTTCTCCTTTTGCACCCGTTTACTTGTGCACGGGCAGTCAGAGCCGCGCCCACGGCCGCAGTGAGCAGGGCAGAGGGGGGATGCCGGAGTGCAAGAGAGGCAGAGCAATGCCAAGACCAGGAGCGCAAAGAGAGCAAGAGGGCGAGATGGACTCCCCCGGCAAGACTCTTGCCGGGGTGGCATCCATAGCCCCAACAAGATCCTTGCCGGGGCAACTTTCCTGACGCCAGCAGAGCGCACCACCCTTGAGCCCAAGGGTTTCCAACACCATCAACTACATTGGAACCAAGGCTCGTATAATGCCCTCGATGCGGCTATATCTCCTACGTGTCGAAGCACGACTTAGAGGCATAACCGCATTGAAAGCAATGTCGCAAGTAAGGCAATCTTCACAACATCCCATGTAATATAGATAATACAAGGGAAAGGTACATAGTTGGCTTACACTCCCCATGTCAATCAAAGTACATAAATAGCATTACATCATTCAATCACTCATGGCCCGACTACGGTGCCAAAATAAAAGATCAACCCAACATGCGACACGGTCCCGATCGCCCCAACTGGGCTCCACTACTGATCATCAGGGAAAGACACATAGTAACGGCGTGAGTCCTCGTCGAACTCCCACTTGAGCTCAAGTGCGTCATCTGGAACGGAGTCATCAGGCCCTGCATCTGGTTTGGAAGTAATCTGTGAGCCACAGGGACTCATCAATCTCGCACCCTCGCGATCAAGACTATTTAAGCTTATAGGTAAGGCAAGGTAATATGTGGAGCTGCAGCAAGCGACTAGCATATATGGTGGCTAACCTGTTCGCAAAAGAGAGCGAGAAGAGAAAGCAAGGCACGAACGAATAACTAGACAACAACCTGCGGCAAGCATTACTCCAACACCGTGTTCACTTCCCGGACTTCGCCGAGAAGAGACCATCATGGTAACTCACATAGTTGATTCATTTTAATTAAGTTAAAGTTCAAGTTATCTACAACCGGACATTAACAAATTCCCATCTGCCCATAACCGCGGGCACGGCTTTCGGAAGTTCAAATCCCTGCAGGGGAGTCCCAACTTAGCCCATGACAAGCTCTCATGGTCAACGAAGGAATTGACCTTCTCCCGAGACATTCCGATCAGACTCGGCATCCCGGTTCTACAAGACAACTCCGAGAATGGTAAAACAAGTCCATCAACACCACCCGCTGTGCTGACAAATCCCAATAGGAGCTGCACATATCTCGTTCTCAGGGCACACCGGATAAGCTAAGCGTACGGGATCCAACGTAACCCAAGTTGCCAAGGGACGGCCCCGCACGGTGCTCTAGGTTGGACCAACGCTCAGAGGAGCACTGGCCCGGGGTTTAAAATAAAGATGCCGGGGTACTGATCCGCGGGCACCTATGGGACCGGCGGACCGGGTCCCTTTCGGTTCGGCGGGGGCGGAGATGGCAAAGAGCAAATCGAGGCGATGCACGCGAGCGATTTACCCAGGTTCGGGCCGCACGGATGCGTAAAACCCTACTCCTGCTTTGTGGTTTGTATTGATTTCTTGCTCGGGAGCGCGAAGTGCTACAGTACATTCAGCAGCTAACGAGACCGAGTGTGTTTGATTCGAACCCCCCTCTACGTTGCACACGGGCCTCCTTTTATATGCTCAAGGGGTCACCGACAGGTGGCAACGGAGGTAAAGGGCAAAAATGGAAAGGTGCTGTGGTAGGCACAGCTACCTGCTACAGTGTATCATACCTAACCCTGACGGCAGGGGACAAGGGCCTTAAATGCCGTCTGTGTCGCCTAAACAGTGCAAAAAAGGGACCGCAGGGACGCCACCGTTCGCCACGATGGCGATCTTGTCAGCGCCGCTTGCCACCGCGCACCGCAAGCTGCACAGCCTTCCGCCACGTACGCCTGGAGGGGTCCCAGAGCGACACGTTGGTGGATGTGCTGGAGCGCGGGCACAGTGGTGTCTGCCGCGGCAAGCGCCTTGCCGCGGTTGTTGTCTTGTCGCCCGGGAGCTTGTCGCTCACCGGGCCTTGCCGGGACGCGTGGTGCGCCGCGGCAAGTTCCTTGAAATGCCTTGGGTGGCCTTCCCGGCAAGCTCCTCTTGCCGGGGTCTTGGGATGCTTTTGTTAGCCTTCCCGGCAAGCTCCTCTTGCCGGGGTCTTGTCTCTTTGACTTGGATACTTTGTTCTTGAATGGCTCCAAAGGAACCACGGAGGACCTTGGCGGTCACCCGGCAAGCCTTGCCGCGGGATGCTGCGACTGCCCGTGCACAAGTTCGGGATACTAGGGTACCCCTACTCTAGTACACCGACAGGAGCCCCCGGGCCTGGGCCATACACGGTGCCGAGCGCTGTTGGGCCAGGCCCAAAACAGGGCACGAGCACGCGCGGCCTAGGTTACGCCGTATCTCACTCCGCATCCACCGCGCCCTCCCCGAACGGCACGCGTCAGATGCGGCGTCGTGGGAGAGATCGTGGGGGTTTCTTTGTTCGGAAATGCAGAACGTCCGCCCCCTCCCCCTTTATAAGCAGGGGAAACAGGGGCAGTTCGCCCTCTTGCCCGTTGCCGTTCTAATCTCAGAAATCTCCGCCGCTCCCTCGCCTTCTCAAAGCAGAGAGAGAGCAGCGCTCCGCCCCCACATCGCCACCAGCACCACCAACGCCGTCGACCTCCTCCACTGCTTCCGCCATGGCTCCAAAAGCCGACAAGGGGAAGGCCGTGAAGTCGACCGAGGCGCAACGGCTCGCGGCGCTGCGGAAGGAGCGGGTCATCTTCCCCCCCAAGCTTGGCGCGAAGGAGCTGAGGGAGAACTATACCTTTTCTGGTCGGCGGAGACGCGCGCATCCACGCACAAAGGTACTCCCCGCCGCCGCTTGGAAGAAGGCTCCGAATGGATACCCCTTCTTTGCTCTGTTCTTCTACTGCGGGCTCTGCCCGCCTTTCTCTGATTTCTTCTGCGACATCATGAATACCTATGGATTCCACCTCCTTGACTTCACCCCCAATGCCGTCCTGACCATGGCAGTTTTCGCACATCTCTGCGAAAACTTTGTCGGAGTCCTTCCCAACGTAGCCCTCTTCCGCCACTTCTTCATACCCCGAGTAGAGAGAGGAGAGCCTCTATCCGGCGGAATCGCCTGGATCTCAAGGGCCGGCAAGAAGGAAACCTATCTGGAGGGAGAATTCCGCGGCAAGTGGGAGGAGTGGAGGCAGATTGGTGCTGGATTGACGAGGAGAACCCGCAGCCATTCACCACCCGGCGCCAAACCCCAGTAGCACGCGGCAGCGATTGGAGTGACGTGGCCCCGGAAGACGACAGGCTGAAGATTGCCGTCACCAGGATCCTGCGCCTCAGGCTTGCCGGGCTTACTGTTGGCGCTGTTGGCGCAGACTTCCTTCGCCGCCGCATCGCCCCCCTGCAGGAACGGGGGAGGCCCACTTGGGAGTTCAAGAACGCGGCAGACATCATGAGGCTGCGGCCGGGCCTCAACTACAACTTCACAGTCCTGGAGCTCAACGCGATGCTGCAGGAGCTGTTCAAATATGACCCCCAACATCCCGAGGTGTTCAGGTTGCCGGGGGGTCGTTCTTTGTGCAACAATCCTCGCTCGACCGCATCCGTGCAATGATGCCGGAGTGCGACTCGCACGGGATTGTGCCAACTTGGCAGGAGCCTGCAGACGAGGTCGTGCAGCAGTTCTTCGACGACTTGGTGGAGGTGCCAATCCGCCCGACGAGAAGGACGGCCTCACCCGCGACACCACGGATGCGGAGATGGCGCTCATCGCCACTAGGCTGGAGGAGGCAGCGGCAGCCGCAGCCGCGGGCGAGTTTGGGTTCACTGTGGAGGAGGCAGATGCAGCGAGGCGGCAAGCCGTGCCGAGCGAGGGGAGCCCGCCGGCAAGAAGGAGCTTGCCGGGCGTGACGCCGAGCCGAGCGAGCCCGCCAAGGACACGAGCGGCTCGTTGGAAATCAACTCCTCTTCCACCTCGTCTTCAGACAGCCCACCGCAAGCAGAGCCTCCATCCCCACCAAGAAGGCGTCTCCGCAAGGTCGGTGACGTGGCGGAGCGGCAAGCGGGTCAACAGTCGCCACGCCGCGTGACACGCTCCACCGCGGCAAACACCGTTGCCGCGGGAGCGCCTCATGCTGCGACGGCAACTGGAGCGGAGTCTAGCCGGACCACCGCTTCAGTTCCTGCCGCTGCTCACGCCGCGCCGACAGCCGGAGCGGGGTCGTCTCAGACCGCCGCCACTGCTCCCGCCAAGCGGCCAAGGGAAGCTTCTCCTCCGCCTCCTCGCGCCGGGCGCGCGCCGGGCTTCGACTTCTCCGCGTTAAGCTCCGACCGAGGAAGAAGAAGAAGAGTAAGCTTCTCTTGCTGCACTTGCATTTCTTCAGTTCTTGTTGTTTGTCTTGTTTCTCATTTGCTTTTCTCTGAACTTGTTCCTCTTTAGGACTCTAGCCCAGAGAGCGGCAAAGAGAGCCAAGGTCCCGGTGATCGTCATCGAGGATGAGCCTATTGCGACAGCAGGTGGCGCGCCTGAGACAACCTCGCCGGACCCGGCGACTTTTCTCCAGGGCAGCCCCCAGCGTAAGTGTTTGATTTGCTTTCCGCTGCGAGGCGCGCATGGGTACTTGTCTTTGCTGATATCTACTTGTTAACTTGTGTAGGAGCCGAGCAGCCCCACCAGGAGCCAAGGGAGAGTTCCCCGACAAGGGAGAACTCTCCGGCAAGGGAGGGCTTCCCGGTAAGGGAGAAGTCTCCGGCAAGGGAGGGTTCTCCGGCAAGGGACAGCACCAGTGGCCCCCCGACGGCGGAGACCACTACTGCAGAACCTGGTGCAGGTACTCCTCTTGCTTCAAAGCTTCCCTTGGGTTCTTCTTCTTTTGATCTTCTTGGGTTTTTGCTGGATTTGCTTGACTCTTCTCCCCTTGCCGGCTGTCAGACCCATCTGCTACGGAGCGGATGGAGACCGAGGTCGCCGCCGAGGACGTAGCCGGCGCTGGTGATCCCGCCGGCGCCGAGGCCGCCAAGGCTGGCGCCGCGGCGACTGGCGAGGGATCTGGCGATCGTACTGACGGCCCAGAGGCCGCAGGAGCGCCAGGCGCTACACCGACCGCCGACCCGTCCGCCGAAGCCGCAGCGCCAAGCACCGAGGAGCCCCAGCCGGGCGTTTACTTGAAGGCCGGCGAAGGCGTCTTCATCAACCTCCCCTGGGCATCAAGCTCCAGGGCGCCGGTCGAGGGGGAGATCTTCGACGGAGAAGTGCTTGCCTCCGCGGGGTTGAAGCTGGTCGACGCGCCAAGCAGCAGCAGCAACGAGCCCGAAGAAGAGCGGCTGCTGCGGAAGTTGATGTCGCTCTACCGCGCGCGGCAAGCCAAGCTGGAATCCCGTGAGGCGCTTGTCGCGAAGGCGGGAGCAGACATTGAAAAACGCGCGGAAGAGCTCGGGGGTTTCCATCGGGAAGCCGTCCGATCCCTGGCGGAGGAGCGGGAGCAGCTCGCTGAAGCGCAGAAGGCCTTTCTCCTTGAGAAGGCCGAAGTCGAAGAGCGGCAGTGACTTGCCGCTATGAAGCTAGCCGCGGAGGAGGGCGAGCTGGCGCAGCGGAAGATCAATCTCGACTCCCACGAGGAGGAGCTTGCCGCGCGCAAGGGAAAGCTCGGTGAAGCCCTCAAACAAGCAGAGGACGCCGCCGCCGCCGCCGAGGCCGCCAAGGAGGAGTTGAAGACGAAGGTGGCGCAGCTAGAAGCCGATCTCTCGCCGAGAAGGGCAAGAGCTCAGCGCCGCCAAGGTCTCCAACGTGGATCTTGAGTTGAAGCTAACCACTTTGACCAAGACTCTGGACAGCGCCAAGAAGCGGGAGGCGGCCTTGAAGGAGGAAATCAAGGCCGACAAGGCGCTGTTGGAGAGCGCTGCCGCCGCCCAGAACGCCTTTCAGGGAGACGTGACGCACTGGACGGAGAGTCTTGTGAACGCCGCCACAGATATCGACAAGGAGCTGGCGCAGCTGGGGACCCCATCTTTTTATCCTCAATGGCAACAATAAAATATGTGCCTTGCTTCCCCTACTGTCACTGGGAAAGGGGACCGCAAGATTGAACCCAAAGCTAAGCACTTCTCACATTACAAGAAAGATCGATCTAGTAGGCCAAACTAAACCGATAATTCAAAGAGAATTGCAAAGATATCAAATCATGCATATAAGAATTCATAGAAGAACCAAATATTGTTCATAGATAAACTTGATCATAAATCCACAATTCATCGAATCTCAGCTACCACACCGCAAAAAGTATTACATCGAATAGATTTCGAAGAACATCGAGGAGAACTTTGTATTGAGAACCAAAGAGAGAGAAGAAGCCATCTAGCTAATAACTATGGACCCGAAGGTCTGTGGTAAACTACTCACACATCATCGGATAGACTATGGTGTTGATGTAGAAGCCCTCCGTGATCGAATCCCCCTCCGGCAGATCGCCGGAAAAGGCCCAGATGGGATCTCACGGGTACAGAAGGTTGCGATGGTGGAAAAGTGGTTTCGTGGCTCCCCCTAATGTTTTTAGGGTATAAGAGTATATATATAGGTGAAAGAAGTACGTCGATGGAGCTCCGTGGGGCCCACGAGGTGGGGGCGCGCCCGCCTATCTCGTGGAAGCCTCGCGGAGTTCCATACTTCCACTCCAAGTCTCCTGGTTTGCGTTTGTTCCAAGAAAGATCCTCACGAAGGTTTCGTTTCGTTGGGATTCCGTTTGATATTCCTTTTCTACGAAACACTAAAATAGGCAAAAAATAGAAACTGGCACTGGGCCTCCGGTTAATAGGTTAGTCCCCAAAATAATAGAAAAGAGCATATTAAAGCCCATTAAACATCCAAAACAGATAATATAATAGCATGGAACAATAAAAAATTATAGATACGCTAGAGAGCTATCAGGCCCCTACGTCCCAGATCTCTCTACAAGCGTCGTCCATGGTACCGCGACGCACAGTAACTAGTAAGAAAGCGATGGCATCCCGCTGCGCCGTGTTCCTTGTCGCCCGCGACCAAACACATGGTAAGGAAGCGATGGCATCTCGCCGTGCCGTGTTCATCGCCGCCGCCGGCCACACAGTTACGTGGGCAGACTTTGAGGCTGCCATGGCCGAAAGGGCGGTGGATCTAGAGGCGGCCAAAGCCACATAGAAGGAGCGGAAAAGGCAGAAAGTAGTAAAGAAAAGAGAGTCCCGCCTCCGCAAGAAAGAAAAGGCCTCACGCCGTGGTGAGGACAGCTTGACGGAGATCGAAGCATGGTGGGCTACTGTAACGCCCCGAGACCATTGCGCCAGGTGTCTTCCAGTTATTCGTTGTTGTTGCCTTGTCATTTGTTTGCGTGTCATGCATTTCATATCATGTCATCATGTGCATCTCATTTGCATACGTGTTCGTCTCATGCATCCAAGCATTTTCCCCGTTGTCCGTTTTGCAATCCGGCACTCCTATGTCATCCAACGCCCCCTTTTGCCTCTTTTCGTGAGCGGGTGTTAAACTTTATCGGAATGGACCGAGATTTGCCAAGCGGCCTTGGTTTACTACCGGTAGACCGCCTGTCAAGTTTCGTGCCATTTGGAGTCCGTTTGATACTCCAACGGTTAACCGGGGAAACGTAAAGGCCCCGTGTGTGTTGCAGCCCAACACCCCTCCAACGTGGCCCAAAACCCATCCAAACTCCCTCCATCCTCTCGACCGTTCGATCACGATCGCGTGGCCGAAAACCGCACCTCATTTGGAATCTCCTAGCTCCCTCTACCTATAAAAAGGTGCTCCCCTCCGAAATCCTCGCGCAGATAAACCCTAGCCCCGCTCCTCCGCGCCGCCGGATACGTCCGCCGCCGGCCGGACGCATCCCCCCCCCTCAACAAACCAGACGCCGCCACCTGTCGCCTCCGCCGCCGTTCCCACCGCGCGTCGCCGTGGGCCTGCGCGGCCCAGATCTGGCCCGCGGGGCCCGAGCCGCCGCCGCCCCGACCGCGGGAGCCCTGCGCCCGGTCGCATCCACGCCGCTCGCCGCCAACCGCCGCCGACGCCGGCCACTTCCTCTGCCCGACCGCCTCCCCAGCCCGGCCGCCGACGCCGGCTGCTTCCTCGCCGCCCGTGCCGACTCCGCGTCCTCGTCCACCGCCCCGTCGTCCTCTCCAACTTCAGCAAGTCCCCACTCCGGCGAGCCCCCCCAGCTCCGGCGCCCATCTCCTCCAACCCCGGCGAGAAATCCGGCGATCCTCCGGAACCGTGCGCCAGATCTGGATCGGGTCAAGACCTAGGGTTGACTTCAACATTTCCTCTAAGTCTTTTATTTTTGCATCCTGGAGCACTATTCATCATGTCATAACTCCGCATCCGTAGCTCCATTTTGGGCGTGCCATATATCAAAATGTTCATTAGGATGTCCTCTTCATTTTGCTCCATTTCACCATGCTTGTTTGAGTCCAGCTTGATGCCCAAATGACTGTTGCAAGAGTGCTATAAAATGTTAATTCCTTTTTCTTATCATATCTTGAGCATTTGTCATTTTTGCCATGATTATTGTGTGCTGCATATGAACTTGAGCCCTACATGTGTTTTGGGCTATGCCATGCTATGTTTACAGGGGTGTATGCCATGTATTTTTGTGATCAATGTGGTGACTAGCACATGCATGCAAAGTAGCTCTCGTGATATTGCTGATTACAGGGACTTAGAATTTCACTAAGTCATTTCCCTGCTGTTATTTTTATGCCATGTATTGTTGCTACAGAGAGATCCATGCTTCTTTTGAGTATGTTCAGTAAGGATGATTTTTACCTATGGTTATGCTCTATCCATCCATGTCCCTGTTTGCATTTATGGAGTTCCCTAGCATGACTGAATCTTGCTTTACTTTTGCTATAAAATGTTCCTGGCAGATTGTTTACGTGTTAATCAATTTTGCCAAGGTTGTTGTAGTTGATCCATGCATGCTATGAGGTTGTTCTTGCCATGGTTAGCTTCTTGATCATGTTCTCTTTCTAGTAGTATGCTTAGCTTGTCATGCAATGCCTTGTGTTGAGTGCATCAAGCTCGCAAAGAGGTCTTCATAATTCTGTTTATGCCATGTCTAGTTTTTTGCTAAGTCTGAATCTGTTAACGAAACTTGCTATGTTTACATGGGTACCATCATATCTTCTGATCCTTTTTGGCTTATTGTCAGTCAGGGACTTTTGTTATATGCTTTGAGTAGATTCATTCCATGCATTTGTTTGCTATGATATGTCCCTGTAGCATGTTGTTATCTTGCTCTAAACATTGCTTCCTGATGTTAATTCATGACATGTTAGTATTTTCACTAAGTCTGTGATGCTGATATCTTTTGCACTTTTGCCATGCTTGTTTGAACATGATATTGTGTGAATTAGCCATAGCTCAGTGTTCATCTTTTGTGAAGAATCTTGAGTAGATCACTGCCATGTGCTTTGTTGCTATGTTGGGTTGCAGTAGCTTAGTTTCTTGTTGCATTCTAGATGGCATCATGCTGTTAATCGCAGATTTGTGCCATTATTGTTTTGCTTGCCATTTGCAAACCGTGCATCCGTTTTCGGTGATCTTTATATCGATTTCGACCAAAATCAACTCATCTTTCCAGCGGCGCACTTGGTTTGCCAAGTTGATGCCTTGATCAATCTTTTCCTTCCGGAGCACGCATATGCATTGCATATCACATCCCGCATATCATGCCATGTTTTGCATCATGTTGCTTGCGCATTGCACCGTGGTTGATTGTTGTTTTCCTTTGCTTGTGTTCTTGCTTTGGGTAGAGCCGGGAGACGAGTTCGTGTTCTAGGAACCCGTTGAGTACGCTTATGAGGATCAAGCTTACGTCAACTCGGAGAACTTTGGAGGCAAGATGACCATACCCTCGAAATCACTTCTATCTTTGCTTGCTAGTTGCTCACTCTATTGCTATGCCGCGATACCTACCACTTGCTATATCATACCTCCCATATTTCCATGCCAAGCCTCTAACCCACCTTTCCCTAGCAAACCGTTGTTTGGCTATGTTACCGCTTTGCTCAGCCCCTCTTATAGCTTTGCTAGTTGCAGGTGAAGATGGAGTTTGTTCCATGTTGGAAATATCTCTTATTTTAATTAATGCATCTATATACTTGGTAAAGGGTGGAAGGCTCGGCCTTATGCCTGGTGTTTTGTTCCACTCTTGCCGCTCTAGTTTCCATCATACCGGTGTTATGTTCCTTGATTTTGCGTTCCTTACGCGGTTGAGTTATAGTGGGAACCCCTTGATAGTTCGCCTTGAATAAAACTCCTCCAGCAAGGGCCAACATTGGTCATACCATTTGCCACCTAAGCTTTTTTCCCTTGGGTTCTACAGACTCAAGGGTCATCTTTATTTTAACCCCCCCCCCGGGCCAGTGCTCCTCTGAGTGTTGGTCCAAACTAGAGTCCTTTGCAGCGCCACCTTGGGGCAACTCGAGGTTTCGTTTTAGTTGTACGGAGCGCTCATCCGGTGTGACCTGAGAACGAGATATGTGTAGCTCCTATCGGGATTTGTTGGCACATCCGGGAGGCTTTGCTGGTCTTGTCTTACCATTGTCGAAATGTCTTGTAACCGGGATTCTGAGTCTGATCGGGTCTTCCTGGGAGAAGGAATATCCTTCGTTGACCGTGAGAGTTTGTGATGGGGTAAGTTGGGACACCCCTGCAGGGTTTTGAATTTTTGAAAGCCGTGCCCGCGGTTATGGGTAGATGGGAATTTGTTGATGTCCGGTTGTAGAGAACTTGACACTTAACTTATTTAAAATGTATCAACTGCGTGTGTAGCCGTGATGGTCTCTTTCTGGTGGAGTCCGGGAAGTGAACACGATTCTGGTGTTATGCTTGAACGTAAGTAGTTTCAGGATCACTTCTTGATCACTTCTAGTTCACGACCGTTGCATTGCTTCTCTTCTCCCTCTCATTTGCATATGTTAGCCACCATATATGCTAGTGCTTGCTGCAGCTCCACCTCACTACCCCTTTGTAACGCCCCGAGACCGGAGTGCCAGGTGTCCTCCAGTTATTCACCGATGTTGCCATGTCATTCGCTTGCTTGTTGCATCTTGTCATGTCATCATGTGCATTGCATCACCATGTTTTCAAAACCTGCATCCGTCCGTGTTCCCCCAGTTCCGTCCGTTGTCCGTTCGGAGTCCAACCACACTTGCACGCGCCCGCGGCATGTCCGAAATATTATTTTATAAGTGGCCGGAAAATGTTCTTGGAATGGGTTGAAAGTTGGCACGCAGTCTTATTATAGTGTAGGTAGGCCGCCTGCCAAGTTTCATTGCATTCGGAGTTCGTTTGATAGCCCTACGGATAACTATAGCGGCAATAGTAGCCGGTCTTTTCGTCGGACGTTTTCGGTCTCCGGAAACAATCGCCAGGCCTTTCTTCTCTTCTCTCAGCCGAGACCTTCTGAACAGTCCACTACCTACCGTCAGGCCTAACCTAGGCTCTCTCGTCAGTCCGCGGACCTCCTCGCGCGCGCGTCCGAAAGTTGTCCCGGACCTGACCCGGGCAGTCGTCACCGTTGGGTCCGGATCATCCCCAAACATCTACAAAACGTCTCCGTTTTGTTAATTGGACTTCCTAATATATTTTTTCTCGACCGCCCGATTTCGATCGGAGGGACGAGGTAGCCCCTACCCAAAAATCCACATGCTATATATGTATCAGTCCAACCCTAAAATCAAGGAGAGTTGTCCCATCCTTCCCCCTCGCGCCGCCACTTTCCAAATCTCCCTCGGGATCCATTCCCATTCTTCTTCCAATCAGCCCGAAAAACTCCTCCCTCGATCCATCCAACCAGCACCGCTCGCCCGATCCCCCTGTCACCACAAACCACCAGAGCACCAGGAGCCCTCCAGCCCCTGCTCCCGCGCGCCTCCGTTCAGCGGTTGCCGACGAGCAGATGAGTCGCCGCCCGTCTCCTTTTCTTCCCCTGTTTTCCTATCTTTCCTCCTCTAATCTCTCCCCCTTGTTTGATTTATTCTCTGCCAGGATACGAAAGGGGCTCACCCCTGATGCCGTGGCCGCCGACGACCGTAACTGCCGTGTACCCTCTCCTTCCGGGCCCTGCCTTCCCCGTCGGGGTTGACCTCCAGCGCCGCCAACTCCCTCGCCTCACCTCCCTTCATTCCCAGCTACCCGGCGACCCTGCGTCCCTAACGATGCCCGCGCCTAGTCCTCGCAAGCCGCCGCCCGGAGCAGGCCGCCTCCGCTCCTCCTCAACCCCTCCATCTTCAGCCTCCGCGTCAAGTCCGCCGCCTGCTGCCGTCGTCCCGGTGAACCACGTCGACCCGCCGCGTCCCGTGCCTGCCGGCGCCCCGCCTGCTCCTCCCCTGTGCCTGAAGCTTGCTTCGCCGGTCGCTGCTTGCTCTGTTTCGAGCAGAGGAGAACGCCAGTGCTTCGCCTCGGCCCTCCTCGACCTCCTTCGCATCGGATCCGTCGGATCCCGACCCTCCCCGTTGTTGCCGGACTTCCCATCTCGCCGGAGCCCCAAGTCCTCGCGCCCAAGCCCCTCGCCAGCCTTCCATGCTTCCGCATGCGAGAACAACGGAGCCGCGCCCGCGTTGACTTCTCGTCGCGTGGCCCAGATCTGCCAACCAGCTTCCTGGACCGCAAAGCCAGCGCCAGGCCTTCCTCTTCCCACCGAACCGGGCCGAGCCCATGGGGAGGCCACCCCGCCGACGCCCCTCATTTTTTTCCTGCTGTTGGGCTGCCCAGATTCGGCCCGTTTCTATTTTTTCCCTGCGCCGCGATTTTCTCTTTTATCCAGAAAACTGTTGTTTTACAGAAAAGTCCCTAGACAACATGCATATAATAACTCACAAACCGTGCATCGGATTAAAACAAACTTAATATGAAACTTGCTTAGAATTTTGTCTAGATTCATAATATCCAACTTTCATCTATGTTTGAAAAGTTTAAAATGCTATTTGATTAAATTTGCTCCTATGCCATGTTAAAATGTTTTATTTCATAACTAAATAACCGTAGCACGGATTTAAATAATCTTTATATGTAAATGGGGTAGAAAAATGCCTAGTTTAACACGGTGGCTTTACTTTGCATGTTTAACAACTCTAAAATTGTGTTTAGGGCAGAACAGTACCAAACCTTAAAATATGCATATGGGGTTTTACCGGAATTGTTGTTGTTGTTTCCGGCCTCATTTAAACTTGCTTAAATGTTTAGTTTGCTTATGCTTCACCCCTTGACATGCTAAACAACATTTAATATTGTTGAGTACATAAACGAGATCGAATTAAATAACTTTTTGTGGTGTTTCATCAATATGCAACTCGTTGCATATTGAGCTCCACTTAATTTGTAGGATTGCTTGTGCACTTTGTCATGCCATGTCTCATTGAACCGGACACACATCATACTTGTTTGCGCATCGTGCCATGCTTATGTGATGCATGTTTACTATGTTGTTTGCTTTCTTTCCAGTGTACTTCTTCTCGGTAATCCGGTAACGTTGCATTTGTGAGGATACGTTGGCTACGTCCGTTTGTCTTCTTCATGGACTCGTTCTTCTTCCTTGCGGGATTTCAGGCAAGATGACCATACCCTTGAAATCACTTCTATCTTTGCTTGCTAGTTGCTCGCTCTTTTGCTATGCCTATGCTGCGATACCTACCACTTACTTATCATGCCTCCCATATTGTTAAGCCAAGCCTCTAACCCACCTTGTCCTAGAAAACCGTTGTTTGGCTATGTTACCACTTTGCTCAGCCCCTCTTATAGCGTTGTTAGTTGCAGATGAAGATTGGAGTTTGTTCCTTGTTGGAACATGGATATTTGTTGGGATATCACAATATCTCTTATTTAATTAATGCATCTATATACTTGGTTAAGGGTGGAAGGCTCGGCCTTATGCCTGGTGTTTTGTTCCACTCTTGCCGCCCTAGTTTTCGTCATATCGGTGTTATGTTCCCGGATTTTGTGTTCCTTACACGGTTGGGTTATAATGGGAACCCCTTGACAGTTCGCTTTGAATAAAACTCCTCCAGCAAGGCCCAACCTTGGTTTTACCATTTGCCACCTAGCCTTTTTCCCTTGGGAGTCGCGCATCCCGAGGGTCATCTTTATTTTAACCCCCCCCCCCCCCGGGCCAGTGCTTGTCTAAGTGTTGGTCCGAAATAGAGCCACTTGCGGCGCCACCTCGGGGAAACTTGAGGGCTGGTTTTAGCTGTACGTAGGGTTCATCCGGTGTTGCCCTGAGAACGAGATATGTGCAGCTCCTATCAGGATGTCGGCACATCGGGTGGTCTTGCTGGACTTGTTTTACCATTGTCGAGGATGTCTTGTAACCGGGATGCCGAGTTTGATCGGATTGTCTTGGGAGAAGGAATATCCTTCGTTGACCGTGAGAGCTTGCGATGGGCTAACTTGGGACACCCCTGCAGGGATTTGATCTTTCAAAAGCCGTTTCCGCGGTTATGGGCAGATGGGAATTTGTTAATGTCCGGTTGTAGAAAACCTGAAGTTTATCTTAATTAAAATACATCAACCGCGTGTCTAGCCGTGATGGTCTCTTCTCGGCGGGGTCCGGGAAGTGAACACGGTGTTGGAGTAATGTTTGACGTAGGTTGTTCTAGGATCACTTCTTGATCATAGTTTCTTGATCGTGCTTTGCCTTCTCTTCTCGCTCTCATTTGTGTATGTTTAGCCACCATATATGCTAGTCGCTTGCTGTAGCTCCACCTCATACCTTTTACCCTTCCATTAAGCTTAAAAAGTCTTGATCGCGATGGTGTGAGATTGCTGAGTCCCCGTGACTCACAGATACTTCCAAAACCAGTTTGCAGGTGCCGATGAAACCATGCAGGTGACGCAACCGAGCTCAAGGAGGAGCTAGTTGAAGATCGTGTTCGTTATGTTGTTCTGTTTCCAGTTGATTAGTAGTGGAGCCCAGTCGGGACGATTGGGGATCTGTGTAGCATTTGGGGTAGTCTTCTTTTATTTTGGCTCCATAGTCGGACCTTGATTGTATCTGGTTGATGTAATGCTTTATTCATGTATTGTGTGAAGTGGCGGTTGTAAGCCAACTATGTATTTTTGTCCCTTATTGTATTACATGGGTTTTTTGCGAAGATTACCTCACTTGAGACATTGCTTTCAATGCGGTTATGCCTCTAAGTCGTGCTTCAACACGTGGGAGATATAGCCGCATGGAGGGCGTTACACCCTTTCCTACCCATAAGCTTAAATAGTCTTGATCTCGCGGGTGTGAGATTGCCGAGTCCTCGTGACTCACAGTTACTGCCAAACCAGTTGCAGGTGCCGATGATA
Source organism: Triticum urartu (assembly GCF_003073215.2). Lineage (NCBI taxonomy): Eukaryota > Viridiplantae > Streptophyta > Magnoliopsida > Poales > Poaceae > Triticum > Triticum urartu. The sequence continues at coordinate 126,823,040 of NC_053022.1, forward strand.
ACCGTACAGGTGACGCAACCGAGCTCAAGGAGGAGATCGATGAAGATCATGTTCGTTGTGTTGTTTCGTTTCCAATTGATCAGTAGTGGAGCCCAGTTGGGGCGATCGGGGATCTAGCATTAGGGGTTGTCTTTCTTTATTTGGTTCCGTAGTCGGACCTTGATTGTATTCTGGATGATGTAATGCTATATTTATGTATTTGTGTGAAGTGGCAATTGTAAGCCAACTCTTTATCCCTTTCTTATTCAGTACATGGGATGTGTAAAGATTACCCCTCTTGCGACATGCCTACTATGCAGCTATGCCTCTAAGTCGTGCTCCGACACGTGGGAGATATAGCCGCATCGTGGGTGTTTCAAGTTGGTATCAGAGCCTTCCCCGACTTAGGAGCCCCCTGCTTGATCGAATCACTGACGTTGTTGAGTCTAGAAAATGTTTTGAGTCTTAGGATTATATATATCAGAGAGTAGGATTCTTTTTACTCCTCAGTCCCTTCATCGCTCTGGTAAGGCCTCCTGACGTAGAGTTTTGACTCTTCTCTCCTCAAATTTCATGAAAATTTTTAGGATCACGCGGGTATCTTGGAATCGTTCCGATGGTTTTGTGACGAGAACATTGTTCTTGGTGCCTCTTGACATTTACGGGTGGTGGCAGTGTCCCGGGGAGTTGAGCTCCGAGGTGTTGTCGAGACAATTTTATCGTTGCAGTTCTGGAATACCTGAGTTTCGCCAACATCGAAAATCTCCTTTATGCAATTGTTGGTGAGATACCCTCGACGCCACCCAGTACTGGGGCGGGAGTTCGGGGGTATTGCCATAACTCGTATAACGGATGCTTTTCGAAGGTTGAGGTAAATGATTTCCGAAGGCTTCTTGGTTATGTGTTGAAGGATGGATACAGCTGGATGTAGGTATTGTTAGTTTGGGTGAGATATTATGCTTCCCCTGTATCCCCAACACCTGATTGCATAACCAGAAAGTTTCGGTAGTTTATAAGTGGGAATTCAAGTATATCGTAGGATATCCTTCCAACAGACACATGATATGACATGGGTTCTATCTTATGTTTGTTTCCGGCTTATTTTGCAAGCCAATCCTTTGTTTTATTTTCATTGTGGTATTCGAGTTGCTTTGAAGTCAAGTTTTGATTCCATACCTTTCCTAAGCGGTGTTCTCATACTTCTATGTGAATACCAATCCTTCTTGATCATCGAGATTGTCAACTCAATTCTTTCCAACCGGTGCGATTCTCTTCGAGATGATCCTATCATTCTCCACATCCGCAACATCAATTATCAGTTCTTCTCAACAGTGTTTGTTTCATCCGTCTCCAAGTTGCCTTTGTTTTCCCGCCCTCCCACCCTTTTTCTTCAAGGACTCAGATCTCTTAATCGAATATCCATCTTATTGATGCGAAGTCTCTCCATTCTTTTCCGTCAATATTCTTATCCGGTGATTCTCAATAAGATACTAACGGAGCTTCAAGTGTATTATTCTTCGTTCTATATCTCCTCCAGTGGATTCAATTTAAGATTTGTCGATCATATCTTTTCCTCGTTTCAAACGCTTTCTCATACCGGTACAACTTCGTTCTAGCATTTGTTGTATGCGTGCTCTCCCAAGATCTTGTTTCCCTCCGTTCATTCCATTCCATTCTTTCATTTCTTCTGGAGGCATTGTCATGCTGCTCTCTTTGACCCATCATCTTGTTTTCTCAAGATCATGTTCTTTCCTTTGCTTATCCTTTCATTCGGAGTGTTGTGTCCTCTGCTCAAGTTTTTTTTGCCTTATAAAGTCTTGCATCTCTTTTCAATCGGAGTGCTGCCTGAATTTGTTCTTCCTTGTTCCTCTTTTCTGTCAGAGATTGTCAACCTCATTTATCTCTGTTGCATTCTTTTCTCGAAATGGTTTAACCTCTCAAGGTTCTCTGGTTTCACTAGTTTGTCAAAGAAGCAACTTCGTTTGACCTCTTCCTCTTTGCTTTCTCTTGGGTGCCATCCTAGATCTCGGGACGAGGTCCTCTCATAGTGGTGGAGTGTTGTAACGCCCCGAGACCGTTGCATGATACGTCTCCAACGTATCTATAATTTTTGATTGCTCCATGCCAAATTATCTACTGTTTTGGACATTATTGGGCTTTATTATCCACTTTTATATTATTTTTGGTACTAACCTATTAACCGGAGGCCCAGCCTAGAATTGCTGTTTTTTGCCTGTTTTATGGTTTCGAAGAAAAGGAATATCAAACGGAGTCCAAACAGAATGAAACCTTCGGGAACGTGATTTTCTCAACGAACAAGACCCGGGAGACTTGGACCCTATGTCAAGACACAAAAGAGGAGGCCACGAGGTAGGGGGCGCGCCCACCCCCACCAGTCGTGCCGTCCACCCTTGTGGGCCCCCTATTGCTCCACCGACGTACTCCTTCCTCCTATATATACCTATGTACCCCCAAACGATCAGATACGGAGCCAAAACCCTAATTCCACTGCCACAACTTTCTGTATCCACGGGATCCCATCTTGGGGCCTGTTCCAGAGCTCCGCCTGAGGGGGCATCGATCACGGAGGGCTTCTACATCAACACCATAGCCTCTCCGATGAAGTGTGAGTATTTTGCTTCAGACCTACGGGTCCATAGTTAGTAGCTAGATGGTTTCTTCTCTCTTTTTGGATCTCAATATAATGTTCTCCCCCTCTCTTGTGGAGAACTATTTGATGTAATCTTCTTTTTGCGGTGTGTTTTTTGAGACCGATGAATTGTGGGTTTATGATCAAGTTTATCTATGAACAATATTTGAATCTTCTCTGAATTCTTTTATGTATGATTGGTTATCTTTGCAAGTCTCTTCGAATTATCAGTTTGGTTTGGCCTACTAGATTGATCTTTCTTGCAATGGGAGAAGTGCTTAGCTTTGGGTTCAATCTTGTGGTGTCCTTTCCCAGTGACAGTAGGGGCAGCAAGGCACGTATTGTATTGTTGCCATCGGGGATAACAAGATGGGGTTTTCATCATATTTCTTGAGTATATCCCTCTACATCATGTCATCTTGCTTAAGGCGTTACTCTGTTTTTAACTTAATACTCTAGATGCATGTTGGATAGCGGTCGATGAGTGGAGTAATAGTAGTAGATGCAGGCAGGAGTTGGTCTACTTGTCTCGGACGTGATGCCTATATACATGATCATACCTAGATATTCTCATAACTATGCTCAATTCTGTCAATTGCTCAACAGTAATTTGTTCATCCACCGTAGAATACTTATGCTCTAGAGCGAAGCCACTAGTGAAACCTATGGCCCCTGGGTCTATCTTCATCATATTAATCTCCTATTACTTAGTTATTTCCTTTGCTTTTTACTTTGCCTTTATTTTACTTTGCATCTTTATCACAAAAATACCAAAAATATTATCTTATCATATCTATCAGATCTCACTCTCGTAAGTGGCCGTGTAGGCATTGACAACCACTATTCGCGTTGGTTGCGAGGATTTATTTGTTTTGTGCAGGTACGAGGGACTCGCGCGTAGCCTCCTACTGGATTGATACCTTGGTTCTCAAAAACTGAGGGAAATACTTACGCTACTTTGCTGCATCATCCCTTCCTCTTCGGGGAAAAACCAACGCAGTGCTCAAGAGGTAGCAAGAAGGATTTAGGGCGCCGTTGCCGGGGAGGTCTACGCAAAAGTCAACATACCAAGTACCCATCACATACCCTTATCTCCCGCATTACATTATTTGCCATTTACCTCTCGTTTTCCTCTCCCCCACTTCACCCTTGCCGTTTTATTTGCTGTCGGTGTCAAAACCGGCGGATCTCGGGTAGGGGGTCCCGAACTGTGCGTCTAGGCCGGATGGTAACAGGAGACAAGGGACACGAAGTTTTACCCAGGTTTGGGCCCTCTTGATGGAGGTAAAACCCTACGTCCTGCTTGATTAATATTGATGATATGGGTAGTACAAGAGTAGATCTACCACGAGATCGAGGATGCTAAACCCTAGAAGCTAGCCTATGGTATGATTGTTGATGGGTACGTTGTCCTACGGACTAAAACCCTCCGGTTTATATAGGCACCAGAGAGGGTTAGGGTTACACAAAGTCGGTTACAATGGTAGGAGATCTTCATATCCGTATCACCAAGCTTGCCTTCCACGCCAAGGAAAGTCCCTTCAAGACACGGGACGGAGTCTTCAATCTTGTATCTTCATAGTCCAGGAGTCTGGCTAAAGGTATAGTCCGGCTATACGAACACCCCCTAATCTAGGACTCCCTCAGTAGCCCCTGAACTAGGCTTCAATGACGATGAGTCCGGCGCGCAGATTGTCTTCGGCATTGCAAGGCGGGTTCCTCCTCCAAGTACTTCATAGAATATTTTGAACACAAAGATAGTGTCCGGCTTTGCAAAATAAGTTTCCACATATTGCCATAGAGAGAATAATATTTACACCAATCTAATTTGCTGACGTATTCCGTAGCGTGTCACACCACGACCATGCCTTTACCCGAGTCGTTTCATTATCCCACCTCAGCGCGTCATGCGAGGCGGTTTCCTTGGCACGTCTTGTTAAAGCAGAGATCGTGTCCCCTTATTCTGGGATTCTCATCAATACGGGCGTGGGTAACCCGACCGCGCCATTGATTATGGCGCTTGGAGATAAGCGAGTTTTACCAGGCTAGTGGGGACATGTAGTTGCGTCCGCCCATATAAGGGGATAAGGATCCACCTTTTCACGTACGCCTTCTGAAAGTGCAACTATCCCTAGGTGGTTTTGGTAATTCATAACAACATATAGCTCATTGAGCTAATGCTATTCCAAGATGACTATTAAGTTCAACAATGGAGTGGCATGGACTAAAGGTTGTGGGAACTCCTTCAAAATGCTAAGGACAAAGGATTGGCTCAAGCTCAAAAGCTCAAGACTTTTCATTTTATATTTTAGTGATCCAAGATCACATTGAGTCTTTAGGAAAAGCCAATACTATCAAGGAGGGATGAGGTGTTGCTTAATGAGCCTCTTGCTTCATGTGCTTAGTGATATGCTCCAAAACCCTCAACTACTTTCCACCACATATGACCTAAACCCTAAGCCAAACTCGGTCATACCGATTCTTTCTATCCGGCGCCACCGAGTTTCACTTGTCATAAGCCACTGCCAAACCCTAGCAATTCGGTTCTACCGATAGGGATCTCGGTCTCACCGAGATGGGATTGCAAACTCTCTGTTTCCCTTTCGTAACTTTTCGGTCTCACCGAAAGAGCGAATCGGTCCCACCGAGATTGCAATGTAAACTCTTTGTTTCCCTTTTGTAACTTTTCGGTCTCACCGAAAGAGCAAATCGGTCCCACCGAGTTTACCTGACCAACTCTCTGGTTAGCTTATTACCAAACTCGGTCTCACCGAGTTTGTGTAATCGGTCTCACCGAGATTACGTTATGCCCAAACCCTAACCATATCGGTCCTACCGAGTTGCATGTCAGTCCCACCGAAAATCTCTAACGGTCACTAGGTTTACCTTTTCGGTCCGACCGAGTTTGTTGATTCGGTCCCACCGAGATTGGAAAACTGTGTGTAACGGTTGGATTTTGTGTGGAGGCTATATACCTTACTTGATTTTGGATGTGGAGGCTATATATACCCCTCCACCTCCTCTTCATTCGTGGAGAGAGCCATCAGAACACATACACATTCCAACTCATATGTTCTGAGAGAGAACCACCTACTCATGTGTTGAGACCAAGATATTCCATTCCTACCATATGAATCTTGATCTCTAGCCTTCCCCAAGTTGCTTTCCACTCAAATATTCTTTCCACAAAATCCAAATCCTATGAGAGAGAGTTGAGTGTTGGGGAGACTATCATTTGAAGCACAAGAGCAAGGAGTTCATCATCAACACACCATTTGTTACTTCTTGGAGAGTGGTGTCTCCTAGATTGGCTAGGTGTCACTTGGGAGCCTCCGACAAGATTGTGGAGTTGAACCAAGGAGTTTGTAAGGGCAAGGAGATCGCTATTCGTGAAGATCTACCGCTAGTGAGGCAAGTCCTTCGTGGGCGATGGCCATGGTGGGATAGACAAGGTTGCTTCTTCGTGGACCCTTTGTGGGTGGTTGCTTCTTCGTGGACCCTTCGTGGGTGGAGCCCTGTGTGGACTCGCGCAACCGTTACCCTTGTGGGTGGAGCCCTCCGTGGAGTCGCGCAACCGTTACCCTTCGTGGGTTGAAGTCTCCATCAACGTGGATGTAGGATAGCACCACCTATCCGAACCACGGGAAAAACATCCGTGTCTCCAATTGCGTTTGAATTCTCCAAACCCTTCCCTTTACATTCTTGCAAGTTTGCTTTAAGTTAGTCTATCACCCCCCCTCTCGACATACTTTCGATCCTACAAGTGGTATCAGAGCTTTGGTCTCCATTTGCTTTGATCTCCATAGCTTTTGGTGGTCATAGCCTTGGTTTCACAACCTAGGAGAGTATGGCGTCTAGCGAGGGAAATTATCACCGTAGAGGTCCTTACTTTGATGGTACTAATTTTGCTAGTTGGAAGCATAAAATGAAAATGCATATTCTTGGACATAACCCCGCCGTTTGGGCTATTGTGTGTGTTGGTTTGCAAGGTGACTTCTTTGATGGGAAGAGAACCAAACCGTGAAGCTACCGCGGATGAGTTGAAGATGTTGCAATACAATGCTCAAGCTTGTGATATTCTCTTCAACGGATTATGCCCCGAAGAATTCAACAAAATCAAGCCGTTTGAGAATGCAAAGGAAATTTGGGACACTTTGATTGATATGCACGAAGGTACCGACTCCGTCAAGGAATCCAAGTTGGATGTGCTTCAAAGTCAACTTGACAAGTTCAAAATGAAGGATGGTGAAGGTGTCGCTGAAATGTACTCTAGGCTTGCTCTCATCACAAATGAGATTGCCGGCTTAGGAAGTGAAGAGATGACCGATAGATTCATCATCAAGAAGATTCTAAGAGCCTTGGATGGAAAATATGATACCGTGTGCACATTGATCCAAATGATGCCCAATTACAAAGATCTCAAGCCAACGGAGTGATTGGAAGAATTGTTGCTCATGAGATGTCACTTAGGATAAAGAGGAACTTCACAACAAATCAAGTGGTGCTTACAAAGCCTCATGTGAAGCCACATCATCAAGTGAGAAAAAAACTTCAATGAAGAATTGAGCTTAATGGTGAAGAACTTCAACAAGTTCTACAAGAGTAGAAGCAAAGATAGAAGCTTCCAAGTCAAGGTCCTACAATGACAAAAGATCTTCTAGTGAGAGCGAAACTGCTACAATTGTGGAAGACCCGGACACTATTCCAATGAGTGTACGGCTCCCTACAAGAGAAGAGAAGATTCTCCAAAAGAAGAAGCAGATCACCACAAGAGAGAGAAGGAGTAGAGATGATCGTTATGAACGAAACTCAGAGAAGCAAGGATTCGGAAAGGAAAAAGTCATCAAGGAGCTACACAAAACGAAGACATCAAGCTCATGTTGGTGAATGGGTATCCGGCTCCGACTCCGACCCTCCGAGAGAAGTTATCACTCCGATCCGAATATACTCAAGATGAAGGTGTTGCCGGTCTAGCACTTGTGTCAACCAACTCCTACGACATATTTGACTCACCAAATGAAGGAATTGGAAGATGCTTCATGGCCAAAGGTCCAAAGGTAACACACCCCGAGTATGTTGATTTCAATAGTGATGAAGATGATTGTTAGGTGATGATTTGCTTGTTGACAACTCTAGTGATGAATACTATGATGAAACGTCAATTAATCATGCTAATCAAGATAAAACGAATGACAATGATAAGGAGAAGATTGAGGCTCTAACTAAAGAACTAAACACTCTTAAGTTAGCTCATGAAACTATCTTCGAAGATCATCGAGAACTTTTAAGAGCTCATGAGAAATTACGCTTTGAAAAGCTCAATCTTGAGCAAGAGCATGAGTTCTTAAAAGCAATCAATGATGATCTCCGCAAGAAAAGTTCTTCTTACATTGCCAAGCGTTTACTCTTATCCACTTACATGCCTCAAGTCAAGTCTAGTAACAAGAACAAGAAAGATTCTTCCTCTAGCAGTAACAATGATCATGCTAAATCCAATATTGTTGCTTCTAGTAGTTCTCTTGATTCCACTAATGATTCTCTTAGCCAAGTTACACTTGAGCAAGAAAATAGCTTATTGAAGGGAATTATAGAGAAAGGAGTGTACAAAAGCCTTGCCGGGAGTAAGCAATTCGAGGAAATGTGCGCAAGCAAGGAATGGCACCGGAAGAATCAAGGTGTTGGTTTTGAACGAAGTTCAATGCCAATGGAGTTGAGTGGGAAGAAGATCAATACCCCAAGACCAAAGTTTGTTCCTCAACAAGAGAAGTATGATACTTCTTTCAAGGGGACACAAGCTCAAGATGATCTTCCACCACAAGACTACAAGCAAAAAGGCAAGGACAAGCTTCAAGAGGAAATTGATGCATTTGAAGAAGCTCCTAAGACCTTAGTCAAGTGGATTCCCAAGACTACTTCAAGTTCCACTTCATCAAGTACGACTACAACTCCAAGGATTCCCATCAAGATGGTGTGGATCCAAAAGAAGAAGAACTAGAGAGTTCTTGAGGGTGACTCCGCCAACATACTTCACTCTTATCATTTTGGCAAGAACAAGTGCAATCAACTTCCACATCTTGCACTAGTTCAAGGAGTCACAAACCCTCTTGTTGGTAAGACAAGGGACAAGGTAACCTAAAAGTTTTCATGGACATCATCTTGTGTGTGCATCACTCTATGTCTATGGATATCCTTGTTTGTTCCTTGTGGGACTAACCCATGTAGGTATTGAAAGTGCAATTCACTCAAATGGATAGCTCCAAGTGATCTACATCAACATTGAGCATCCACATCTTCAACATCTACATGAAGTCATCATCGACAAAACCCAAGGTTAGTTCATCCCTCTTAGGGGGGATATCACATCTAGGGGGAGCTTTACTCTAAGACTTGAGCTAAAGCAACTCTAAAGATGTGAATACAACAATGCTTTATGTAAAAGTGGTAACCCCACTTGAGCTTAAACGATGAGTATGACCTATGATCAAGTGTTCTCACTTGACTCCTAAGTCAATATACTCATATATAGATGACCTTGTCATCGCAAATTGCTTGGTAGATGCTAGAATTGGTTGTGCATGCCTTGTCACATATTTCATTTGCCATCTTATTGTGTGAGCATGCTGGTTGCATATTTTACTCATTCAAGGACATCCACTTGTTGTTTTGATTGTTTGGTTTTATTTCCTTTTGCCAAGTGGATGGACAATAATGCCTAAGAACCTCCTCTAGCTATCTATGCTTTTCTCGTCTCAAACTCTATTCATGCTACATCACAAAATTTGATCAAGTCAGATTCGAACCACTCTGTGTGAGGAGCACTCGGAGTCCCCGATTCTTCATAGACTTAAACTTCCAAAACCTCCTTATGATTCTCGGTCTGACCGATACCCTACTTTCGGTCCTACCGAGATCATTAAGTTGATCTAGGTTTTCGATCTCGGTGCAACCGATTTGAACCATTCGGTCACACCGAGTTGCAACAACTGTATACAGTTTTGCATCTCGGTGCCACCGAGTTGTTCCACTCGGTCACACCGACAGGGTCGGGCTATATATAGTCACGGGCAAAAATTTGGAAATTTCTCCGAACCCCTTCGCCCGCGCGATAGCCTGCTCTGACAACTTGGTCTCCGGATCGTCTCCTCACTGCCAGCCGCCTCCAGTCGCTGGTCTCCGTCGCCGTCAACGAAAATTCAACCCCGCCGTTGCCGCCGTAGCGAGTCTCCGCCGAACTAGGGTATGGACTCGATCTTTGTGCTATTCCCCAATCCGATTCTTAGCACATTGTGATCATCATGATTCTTGCCACGTTTGTTAAACTTCTATCCAGTCAATGAACTCGTAGATTAGGTTTGATTCGAAAATTCTAGGTTTAGGTTTCCGCCGAAACCGTCTCGGACCCACCGAGTTGAAAAACTCGGTCCCACCGATTTGGCTTATGCCATTGCACAAGTGAGACTCGGTCTGACCGAGAATTACTTATCGGTGTGACCGATTTTGGAACTCTGTGAAACCCTAGCAGTCTCGGTGCCACCGAACTGTGACTCGGTCCAACCGAGTTCACTAGTTTAGGTTCTAAAACTGCTTCGGTATCACCGAGTTTGAAAATCGGTAGATCCGAGATGATTTCAGTGGGAAACTAAAACTAAGTTTTTGAGTCATTCTTTTGCAAAAATATCTGCATTTTGTGATGCTCATCTATTCTACCTCATCTATAAACTATTCACAGGGTCAGCAGTCAGCTTGTTCATCATGTCAGATCAAAGTGATAGCCAGAACATGTCAAAAGAGCAAGTGCAGATGAGTGAGGGCACTAGTCCCTCAAGTTCTTCAGATGATGGCAGCAGAAGTACTCCTAGCAATCTGCCTAAAGCTGCCACCAGACAGAGGAAGAAGAGAACCTCAGAATCAGAGGATGAGGATTATGTGGCAGAAGAGGAAGCAACTTCAAAGAGAGTAGTGCTTGAGAAGGAACATGGCTCAGCTCAAGGCACAAAGCCAGGGATGAAAGTCAAAAGGCCAGCAGGCAGGCAGCCTATGTCAAAGGCCAGAGCTTCAACTGAGAAACCCACTCCCATAGAGCCAGTTGCTGCTGAGGGAAAGAAGAGGAAGGAAAGGGTCAAGAAGACCGTAGCCAAAGTGCTTGGAAAGGCTTCCATCATGGAAGATGAGGAGGAAGAAGAAGAGGTAGCTGCACCAGCACCTAAGGCACCCAAGCTGATGGGTGATGCCATAAGAACAGGGGCAGCTGCTTCCAAGGCCAAGCCAGCTCCAAAGCCAAAGCCAAAGAGGAACACAAGAAGCATCCCAGCTACTGAGAAGAACAAGGCCCCAGTGCCTGAAGCTGCAGAAGAAGAAGAGAATGTTCTTAGAAAGCTCAAGCCCAAGATCCCAGACCACAACGATGCTCATCCTGTGGCTGAGGATATGAAACTCAGGAGAGATTCAGGGCTCCAGAAGTGGAGAGAAGCAGACCCGTATGCTTCAAGGAGATGGACTGCAGTTGACTACAGGTTTCACACCAAGGAGCAGCAAGACTTTTATGAGACAGTGCTGCTAGACAAGAAGCCAATTGTCTGTGATATGAGATGGGTTGATTGGCAATACATCAAGGACAACAAAGAGTACTACCCTGGAGTGCAGGACAGCTTCAAGGCATGTGGAGTAGAGGACTTTGTTGGGCAGAAGCTCACAAAGTGGAAGAGGAACTCATCATGCAGTTCTACTCCACAGCCCACTTCTATCCAGATGGCAGGATTATATGGATGTCAGAAGGTACGAGGTACCAATCTACAGTTGCTGAATGGGTTCAGCTGATCAATGCCCCAGAAGAGCATGAGGATGACCTGGACATATATTCCAAGAAGAAGATGGACCACAACTCCATGTCCAACATGTACAAGGAGATTCCAAATGAAGCACTTGACACTTTCAAGTTTGGCTCAGTACACTATCTTCTGTCAGGGCTGCCAACCATCAATTGGATACTGAGGCACACCTTGTTGCCCAAGTCTGGTGATCACAAGATGATCAGAGGCCATGCAATCAACTTTCTTCACATATTTGATGTGCCACAGAAGTTCAAGGTGATGAGCCTCATGGTTAGAGACCTTAAGAGGACAGCAGCTGATCAGAAGAGCTGTGGATATGGCCCCACAATTCAAGAGCTCATTCACTCCAAGATGGGCACAGGCATATATTTTTGGATCAAGGACACTTGCCCATCCATTCTCAGATTTTGAAGATAATCAAGTTGTCATGACTGAGATGAACCATCATCTGCACAGCCACAAGCAAGAAGGAGAAGGCAAGGAAGGGAAAGCTGCCAAGATGCCAACTTCAAGAGGAGGCATCTGAGTACTCTTGAAAACCAAACAAGAGCAGCTTGGTTACTTGATTGCATCCACCCTGCGGATTGAGCAAGGACTAGCCACCCTAACTCAGAACCAGGCAAGCTTAGAGAGGATCATGGAACAAAAGTTCTATGACTTGGATGTCAAAGTGAAGAGATTCAGACTGCAGTGGAGCAGCTCCAGGATGACATGCAGGAGAGGAGAGGCAAGACTACAACTGATGCCTTTGCCAGGTGCCACGAGGTCCGAGGTCGTCTGCAGTGCCAGTTGCTGACCCCAGAGCCACCACGTCTGCACCAGCTACAGCCTCAGTTCCACCAGCTCCAGCATCCACTTCAGCCTCGACTCGACCACGTCTACAGAAGGCTTCGTCCTTGGAGTGCTCCGGACTCCACCACCACCTGAAGATCATAGCCTGAGTGTCGACTTAGCACTATGCATTTTCTAGGAACTTTTTGGTAACTTGTTGCCAAAGGGGGAGAAAATGTACAGATCATAGGCTTCGAGAGAGAGTGTTGCTTTTATTCTCTCTTGTTTTATTTGGTGGTTTTTCGAACTTTGTTTGCTTTTGTGTGAGATACTATGTCATTGCTCGTGAGACATTGATGATCATGTGTTTGATCATAAGCTACACTTATGCATGCTTGCTTAATGCTATCATCTTATCTATCTTATGTGATCATTCACTATTCTTGGTGATGAGTGCATGTATTTCATTCTTATCATTTTAAGCGCTCCACCAAGATGTATGTGACATGGAAGAGTAACCCATGACTCTAACTCTTTGTGCATTTGCAGTCCAAAGCAAATTTTAAATATGCACAAATTTAGGGGGAGCTCTTACTTGTCACATACTTCTCAAAGCGACGATATATTTCATGCTTATTATCATTTGTCGAAGCTTTGATCTATATGTTGTCATCAATTACCAAAAAGGGGGAGATTGAAAGTGCAACTATCCCTAGGTGGTTTTGGTAATTCATAACAACATATAGCTCATTGAGCTAATGCTATTCCAAGATAACTATTTCAGGAAAGCTCAATGATTGGCATGGCATGGATGTGAAAGTGGAACCCTCAAAATGCTAAGGACAAAGGATTGGCTCAAGCTCAAAAGCTCAAGACTCTTCATTTTATATTTTAGTGATCCAAGATCACATTGAGTCTTTAGGAAAAGCCAATACTATCAAGGAGGGATGAGGTGTTGCTTAATGAGCCTCTTGCTTCATGTGCTTAGTGATATGCTCCAAAAACCCTCAACTACTTTCCCATATCCACATATGACCTAAACCCTAAGCCAAACTCAGTCCTACCGATTCTTCCTATCCGGCGCCACCGAATTTCACTTGTCATAAGCCACTGCCAACCCTAGCAATTCAGTTCTACCGATAGGGATCTCGGTCTCACCGAGATGGGATTGCAAACTCTATGTTTCCCTTTCGTAACTTTTTGGTCTCACCGAAAGAGCGAATCGGTCCCACCGAGATTGCAATGTAAACTCTTTGTTTCCCTTTTGTAACTTTTCGGTCTCACCGAAAGAGCAACTCGGTCCCACCGAGTTTGCCTGACCAACTCTCTGGTTAGCTTATTACCAAACTCGGTCTCACCGAGTTTGTGTAATCGGTCTCACCGAGATTACGTTATGCCCAAACCCTAACCATATCGGTCGTACCGAGTTGCATGTCAGTCCCACCGAAAATCTCTAACGGTCACTAGGTTTACCTTTTCGGTCCGACCGAGTTTGTTGATTCGGTCCCACCGAGATTGGAAAACTGTGTGTAACGGTTGGATTTTGTGTGGAGGCTATATATACCCCTCCACCTCCTCTTCATTCATGGAGAGAGCCATCGGAACACATACACAATTCCAACTCATATGTTCTGAGAGAGAACCACCTACTCATGTGTTGAGACCAAGATATTCCATTCCTACCATATGAATCTTGATCTCTAGCCTTTCCCAAGTTGCTTTCCACTCAAATCTTCTTTCCACAAAATCCAAATCCTATGAGAGAGAGTTGAGTGTTGGGGAGACTATCATTTGAAGCACAAGAGCAAGGAGTTCATCATCAACACACCATTTGTTACTTCTTGGAGAGTGGTGTCTCCTAGATTGGCTAGATGTCACTTGGGAGCCTCCGACAAGATTATGGAGTTGAACCAAGGAGTTTGTAAGGGCAAGGAGATCGCCTACTTCGTGAAGATCTACCGCTAGTGAGGCAAGTCCTTCGTGGGCGATGGCCATGGTGGGATAGACAAGGTTGCTTCTTCGTGGACCCTTCGTGGGTGGTTGCTTCTTCGTGGACCCTTCGTGGGTGGAGCCCTCCGTGGACTCGCGCAACCATTACCCTTCGTGGGTGGAGCCCTCCGTGGACTCGCGCAACCGTTACCCTTCGTGGGTTGAAGTCTCCATCAACGTGGATGTAGGATAGCACCACCTATCCGGACCACGGGAAAAACATCCGTGTCTCCAATTGCGTTTGAATTCTCCAAACCCTTCCCTTTACATTCTTGCAAGTTGCATGCTTTACTTTTCGCTGCCAATATACTCTTTGCATGCTTGCTTGAATTGTGTGATGATTGCTTGACTTGTCCTACAATAGCTAAAATCTGCCAAGAACTAAAATTGGGAAAAGGTTAAGTTTTTATTTGGTCAAGTAGTCTAATCACCCCCCCCCTCTAGACATACTTTCGATCCTACACCTTCTTCTTCCTTCGCCCATCCATTCTTGCGCACTCAAGCTCCAGCGCCGAAGTCCGCATTCCCCACCTCAACCTTCTCTAGCCATGTCCGTAGCGGGAGGCAAGTGGATGGTCTCCTCCGTCATGGAGGGACATATCAAAAAGCTGAGGAAGGCCGGATACCTGTCTAACGACATCGCGTACCGGCTCCCCGAAAAGGGGCAGCTCATCCCCACCCCTAGGCCCCATGAGAGGGTGGTGTTCCTCCCCCATTCCCTCCGCGGACTGGGCTTCCCTCTCCACCCATTTGTCTGGGGGCTCATGTTCTACTACGGCCTGGATTTCCACGATCTGGCCCCGAACTTCGTCCTCAACATCTTGGCGTTTATCGTCGTGTGCGAGGCCTTCCTCCGTATCCGCCCCCATTTCGGCCTATGGCTCAAGACTTTCAACGTCAAGCCAAAGGTGGTGCACGGCAACCAGGCGGAGTGCGGAGGCGCCATGGTGGGCAAGATGGCCAACGTCCTATGGCTCAAGGGCTCCTTTGTGGAGACCCTGAAGGGGTGGCAATCGGGGTGGTTTTACATCACCGAGCCGCGCGACGCCGAATGGGTCGCACCCCTTGAGTTTCGATCCGGACCCCCCACGCGGCTCAGCTCCTGGAAGGACACGGGCCTGTCTTGGGGTAAAAAAGGAGAGCTGACCGGACTCCAAACATGCATCCAAACCCTGGCGGACAAGAAGCTCAAGCTTGTCAACGTAGTCCAGGTTATGCTCATCCACCTGATCCTCCCGTGTCAACAACGGGCTTTCAACCTGTGGGAGTTCGACCCGGCGCGACACCAAACTCTAAGCAGGCTCTTCGACACGACGTACGAAGATGCCAGGAAGGTGCTTTTCAAAGGCGCCGAGGCTCCCGCATCTGCTACTAAGGATCGTGGATTCAGTGTGCAGCGTCACGCTCTCGCGGTAAGCTGTTTTTTTTCTTTTACAGGGTATCAGTTTTTCATAGTTTGACTCCATGCGGGATCTAAGCTCCCTTACCTTTGAAAGGATTGGCAGGTGACGTCCGGACAGATAAACTATCCGACTCCTTTTCCCGAAGGCCCGGCGGACACTCGCTTGGCGAAGCTGTTGGTTCCGGCACCCTATGGTGCCGGAGAAGAAGGCCGCGAAAAAGGCCGCGGGGACTCGAAAGAGTGCCCGGCGCCAGGAGGTGTCGGATCCATCATCCGATGGTTTCGAGGCGCATTCCTCCCGTGAAGACGAGGAGGAAGAAGAGGAGAACTCTCCCCCTCCAGTGGGAGGAGAGAAGAAAAGGAAGGCCGCACTCTCTGGGGAGGTCGGAGGGTCCAAGAAGGGGAAAACCCTTCCTCCGGACTACTCCACCGACGCCGACGGCGGAGAGGAGTGGCAGCCCAAGGCCAAGCCCCTGGCAAAATCATAACTATCCGAATACCAGAGTAATTCATAGTATTCGTTTATTGCACAGCTTTCCCTTACGTCGAATATGTTTATGCAGCCCACCCAAAGACCGGCTCGACGCGTCGTCGAGCGGCTCACTGGACTCGTCGGATGTGAACTCGCTTCTGACGGCTTCTTCCCCCCGCCCTACGGACGACACCGAAGTGTTGTCCCAACAGGTTCCAAGTTGGGAGGAGGTGGTCCTGGAGGCGCCGCAAGGCGTCCTCCCGGACTCCAGGAGTAAAGGGGATGAAACCCCCCAGGGCTCCAAGTCTGGCTCTAGGCCGGACACCGCTCCGGAACCTTCAAAGGTTCCAGAGTCCGGCGGGGGACCTCCTTCCAAGAGGAGCAAGTCCATCGTGCCGGCGGCCCCCGTCCAACCGGAGGCGCCGGACAATATGTTGGAGGCGCTCCGAGGCGCCTCCATCAACGAGGAGCACCGCACTATTATGAGTGCGGTGGTCCAGAAGGTTCAGTCCGCCAAGAGCGGACTGACTGAAGCTTGTACTAGCCTTTTGACAGGCTTTGAGGTAAGTAAAGAATGTGTAAATAATAGTACCGCAGAGGCAGTAGCCCCTGATGCTCTGTTTGGCGTTCGGGATGAAAAGCTGAATAGAGGATGAAATAGAATTTGCAGGAGTCTAACAAAAATGAGTCAATATGCATATGCAGGCTTCCCTGCTTGCGTCCGCCACACTGATTGCGGAAGTGGACACGCTAAAGCAGAACCTCGAGCGGTCCGAGCAAGAGCTTGAGCGTGCCAAGAAGCAGCTCGAGGGCAATGAAGGTAAGAAATACCTTGTTTTTAAATATATATATATATATAAAGGTGCAATTGCAAAGAATGATAGGATTATCGTGGCTATTTTAGGGGCCACGTCTGAAGTGGCGACCCTTAAGCAAGCGCTGGTCGAGGCCGAGAAGAGGGCGGCCTCAGAGCGCACCAAGTGGGAGAAGTATGAGGCCGAGGTTGGCAAAGTGCGGCAAGAGCTCCAGGCTCTCATGGAAAAACATGAGAGTTTGGAGCTTGACTCGAAGACGCAAGCGTCCGAGCTCGCGGTGGCTATTGAAAATGCCAAATCTGCCAAGGCCGAATCCCAGAAGACCCTCCAGGAGTTGGATGAGGTGAAGAAGATAGCGGCGGGTAAAGCATTCTTTATGCAAAGCAAACACATAAACGTGAGTTACTTGTTACTTACCCGAATCTAGAGCTCTCCAGGAGCGTTCGCAGATCTTCCTCGGAGTGTGTCCGATGCCACCGCATTCTATCGAGCCGAGGAGGGCAGGTCGACGGAGAAGGTGTTCCGGTCTCAGGTATGCTGAGGCCGGACACGCCGTGCCCCTGAGCGACCAGCTGAAGCAACTGGTCGAGCTCCACAAGGCGGCCGAACAGGCCATGAAGGGCCTCATTGTTCGGCTGTGGCCTGGAGGGGCTCTGCCTGGGAGCTATTTCGGGCTGGTGCGGCGGCTGGTGGAGGCCTGTCCAAGGCTCGAAGTCATCAAGTGCTCCGTCTGCATTGAGGGTGCCCGTAGGGCCCTTGCCCATGCTAAGGTGCATTGGGGCAAGCTGGATGCTGAGAAGCTTGTGAAGGACGGGCCACCACTGGGGAAAGAGCATCGCAAGCCCGAGAATTACTATAAGGATGTTCTGAAGGGTGCCTGCCTTGTGGCGGATGAATGTTCTAGATGTAATTTTTGAGTGAAACTTGCTCGTTTTGTCCTGTGCGCTGAAAACTTATTTATATGCGCTAAGCAATGCTGTTGGAATTTAAAATATTACCTTCTGTGCGGCTGTTTAATCAATTCTGAGAGATGGCGAGTCGTCGGCTTCTGCCCCCGTGCCGCTAGTGCTGGGGTGTTCGGGGATAAACATGAGCGCTCTTTTTCCCATGTTTGGGTCATTCGAGGGAGGCACTCAGCCAAACGAACAAGGCAATCGGACTATAATGCGTGAACACTCTCACTTAGCCATAGAATTCTATAATTTTAAATTTCGGCGAAGCCCCTGGTATTCGGAAGACCGAGTTCGGGGCGCTATCCACGCCTTGGCCGGACAGAGCCGGCTCCTCGCCCTAAGCGGCATAAGTCTTTAGGGACTCGAAAAAACCTCTCGAACAGCGACCAGCTCTCGCTTCATCATGACAGTCAGTTTTAGCTTTCTCCACTGAGGTGCTTGACCCAGCTCAACTGGGGCACAATCGCAGTGGTTCTCCTAGTGCTACCTTAGCCGATATAGCGGAACGTAAGGCACCAAAACATAGGAGCCGGGCAAACCCAACTATTGACCCAAGACATGATTCGGAGCCGATGCATATAATGCTATAAGTTCGGGGTGCCGCACTTGTTAAAGTGTTCGGACTTCTTACACCATATTGAGGGGTACTAAAGCCCCTGGCGTATTTTGGCCGTACCAACGTGTACGGGTGCAACATGTCGTTAAGGAACATATATAAAGAAAAAAGGTAATGCAAAAATAGACGAAAGCTATGCATTGTTTATTAAAAAGGGGTGCGATCAAGGCAGAACGATACAAGTAATGCGATAAGTGGAAGGTTGGACTAGTTAACATGTCCGTTCCAGGGGCAAGCTGCGGAATAGTATGCGGAACGGGTATACTGCTCGTGATAGAGACCACCTGGGAGTTCCGTAATGCGGCGTGGCTTGTCTGCTTCCCTGGTTCTTGCATCGTTTGTGCGGCAATTGAACTGCCGAACAGGCCTTCCGAAGGATGGAGTCCTGAAAGTAAGAGAAAATTAAAAAATCGGCAGCCCCTGGTACGGTTTAAGCCGTGTTTTGGGCGTGCCGTGATGGTGCCCCTCCCCCTGTGCCCATGGTATCTCTAGAGCGTAGTTATGTACGCGAAGTACTGGCGTCGCCTTTTTGCGAGGGTTGGGGTTGGGGCCGCATTGCTACGCCTGCTCGGATCGTGCCAGGCGGTCTTGTTGTAGGTTACTCCGGGCGCGCTTGACGGTGTCCGGTCGTTTAGTGGCCGGACTGGAGAACTGCCTGGAGAGGCTGCTTTGTACTTCCGCTGCAAGGGCCGCCGTGTGCTCCTCCGTTCGGAGGGAGCGTTCGGTGTTTCCATTGACCGTAATTACTCCTCGAGGGCCTGGCATCTTGAGCTTAAGGTATGCGTAGTGAGGTACC